>NW_025372721.1:0-4669 GCF_016433145.1 Gracilinanus agilis
TTCTCCAGTGGCCCCATGATAGCGTAATGTCCAGAGCCGGGTGTCCCACTCCAATAGAAATAAGTGGTAGGATGGGGCAAGAGAGGGACACCCAGAGGTCCAGAAGGTTCCCCGTTGCCTTGCATCATGACTTAGAAAACTTGGCATTAACATTATCTCTCTTCTGTCCCATTTTTATTTATTTTGTTGACTGTCTCCCAATTATGTGTTCATCAGGTCGGACCTCAGAAAGCGTTGCTCCCCCATTCCCTGCCCCCCCACCCTCCACCCCCCTGCCCCATGCCCAGTCTTGGTCCAGAGACTGAAGACGAAACCCTCCCCTTGCTGAAAAGGATGAAATCCTCCCTGTGCCTCCTGCTGGAGCTGTGGAATGTCGGATGTGGCCAATGAACGAGGCCTATTTGCCAGGAAGGGTTTTGTTCTAATCCCTTCCCTTCTGTCTTAGAACCTATACTGTGTGTTGGTTCTAAGGCAGAAGAGTGGTAAGGGCTGGGCAATGGGAGGTTAAGTGACTTGCCCAGGGTCATCCAGCTGCGAAGTGTCTGAGACTAGATTTGAAGTCAGGATCTCCCATCTGCAGACCTGGCACTCCATCCACTGAGCCACCTGGCTCTCCCAGTCAGGAAGGTTTTTTTAAATTGTGAGAACTTATTTTCTTATACTGTATTTATTTCTCTACATGAGGGAGAATGGCCGGGATCTGGGTCTGAGACACCACTCAGTTTGCAGGTTTTTGCATCTTCTTTGTCCTTGGGAATCCCCAGGACAGAATTTGGTTCATAACTGAAGGGGCTGAGGGCTCTCTTCCTGTGGGTGTGCTCCCCTGTTGTAGGCATGGGAAGGGGTGGAGAGGTTGCTGGAACCCCTCTGAATGAGTTCTCACCAGTTAAAGATGTCTTGGGATGTTTGAGGGAAGGCTGCCTAATGGCTACTTAACAGTTATATAGCTGGCTTCCCTGACAAAGCTGCTGTCATTGATAAACTTACATTCTTACCTCTAATCAGTCTTCAGAACACCTCAGTCTCCTCACTTGGAGAACGAAGGAGGGGCAGCTGGTTGCAGCACAGTGGTCAGGAAGCCAGGCCTAGGCTCAGATGGACCTGAGTTCAAATCTGGTCTCAGACACTTCCTAGCTGGGACCCTGGGTAAATCACTTCATCTCATTTCCTTCAGTCTCTTCATCTGTAATGTAAACTGGAGAAAGAAATGTCTCCAGAATGTCTGCCGAGAAACCCCAATGGGGTCATGAAGACGCATGCCTGAGCCCCAAGAAATGAGCTATTGGCTAGAAGGATTAAATTAGGAGTTTTGACAAAATAAGAGAGCAGCTTTTAATAATTTAAATTTTAATGAGAATATAGTAGAGTTGTAAATTAGTATTATCCCTTTAAGCCAGAGAAAAGAAAACTTCTAGAAGCTTTTAACAAGTAACGATTTAGTTTAATTAAAACAGAGATAGTAAAAGGATATAGTAAAGGAGAGAAATATAGGAAAGAGGTAAAGAAAATTTCCTAATGTCTATACATTATCCTATAACTACCTATAATTACTACCTAAAACTGCCTATATCTACCTATAACTAACAACCACTCCACAAAGTTCCAACTCAATACAGCTCAATCAAAACCAACCCAATCAGTGTTTAATCCAACTCCAATTAGGTCTGTCAACGAAGAACCGCCACCTTCCAAAAAGTTCAAGAAAGGAAAAAACCCAACAGCCCAAATCAAAAACCCCAAACCCAAAGCCAAAAAGTCCTCTCAGTAAGTTCAGGCCCGCCTTTATATTCCAGCATCTAAATGCCAACCACCAACCCAACACACTCCCAGCAGCCAACTTCCCCACAACTGCCAACACCTGACTGTCAGCAACCGACAGACCAACCAAGTTATGATGTTCCAATTTATCCCCCCTCTCTCTACCTCACTTCCTGTCTCTATGGTTCCTCCTTCCTGTCACTGTGGGCTGATTAATCCCTACACATCTCTATGGTAAGAGGACCTCCAGGTCCCCCATTAGATTAAAAAAAGGAATAACAAATTCCTTTTGATAATGGCCTTAATCAGACAGATCTGGCAGCCTGGTATAGATCTGGGAGAGGGCTCCAAAGGTCCTTGGGGCCGAGCTATGGATTTGAAAAAAAAAGGAATTTGGACATCCATGAGACTGTGAAGGAGGAGAGAAAATACCCCACCCCCAAACAATCCAGAGAGGAATCCTAGAGCAGATGCCCAGGGAGCCCTGTGTGCCCTGAGGGGAGAGGAGAGTTTCAGGAAAAGATTAGTCAAGTCCTAGGTACAGATGGCCAAGATAAAAAGTCACCTTCACCCCTGGGTGAGAATACATTTATTGTTTGCTGACAGGAGAAATATGGGCCTTGTCCTCTTGAAGTAGGAATTGGGGGGGGGGGTGAGGGTGGCTAAAGCTTTAAAAACATTTTTTAAAATTTTTTCATGGCTACATGATTCATGCTCTGTCCTTCCCCTCTTCCCTCCCCCTTCCCAGAGCCAACAAGTCATGCCTCTGGGTTATACATGTGTTATCGCTTCCATATTATTCATTTTTGTAACAGAGCAATCTTTTAAAGCCAAACCTCCAAATCCTATCCCCATATAAACAAGTGATAAAGCATGTATTTTCTTCTGCATTGCTACAATGTATCCGTCTCTGTGTACAACGCTCTCCTGGTTCTGCTCATTTCATTCTGCATCAGTTCCTGGAGGTTCTTCCAGTTCATGTAGAAATCCTCCAGGTCATCATTCCTTACAGCACAACAGGATTCCTTCGAAGCAGGGATTTTAGTATAGTCAGCTGGTGCATACAGAAAAACCTTCTTCTCTGTCATTCTGGAGAAGACTAGGGACCTCTTTTCAGAGGATTAGAGGAGGAAGAGGAGAAGGAAGAAGAGGGAGGAGAGGAAGAGGAAGAAGGAGAAGAAGGAGAGGAATAAGAAGGAGGAGAAGAAAGAAGACAGAAAGGAAGAAAGAACAAAGGAGGAGGAGGAGGAGAAAAAGAAGAAGGAAGAAGAGGAAGGAGAAGAAGAGGAATGAGGAGGAGGAGAAAGAAGGAGAAAGACAGAAGGAGAAAGAACAAAGGAGGAGGAGGAGGAAGTAAAGAGGGAGCAGCTTATGTGACAGGACTGCTGGCTAGATGTGTCTCCAGGGCCTGAGTTAAGCCTCAGCCCCAGTTCTCTGGCCTGAGTGACCCTCTCAGGCTCTGGGTCTTCAGAGCCGACCAAAGAAGGGAGTCGTCCCCGAAGGAGCTCAGGTTCCAGAGAAGTCATGGAGGATGGAGATGGAGCAATGACTCAGAGCTGGCAGACTGGGGAGAGATCAGCCATGTGACCCTGTAGAGGGTGGAGATTAGGACAGGTGGCCGCTGCGGTGGCTTTAACAAAGAGCCTGGACTTTGGAGAGGACCACGAGCCTGGCTTGGGGACTGAGTCAGTGAGGGTGATGGGGTGGCCCCAGGAGAGGCAGCATCCATGGTCCTGGCTCTGGGCCCTGTTTTAGGATATCGTCCCACCCTCACCGAGCCAGAGTCAGGGAGAGGGGCCTCCCATCCCTACCCTCAGGCACTTCCTGGACTTAGAAAGACTTCTTGCTAGGCCCTTGGGCTCCCTCAGCCTCAGTTTTCTTGTCTGTAAAATGGGACTAATAGCACTGTGGCAAAGATCTGATGTGAGATTACTAGGAGAGGCCCTCGGAAAGCATGAGAGAAGGAGCAGCCATTGGGTCTGTGCTTAGTCTGGGCTGGAGAGTGTGCAGGCCTCTGGCCTGAAAGGAGGATCCCTGAAGATCAGAAAGGGAGAGGGGAGGGGACAGGCGTCATTGCCCAAGTTGTCCCTGGCAAGACGGAACAGCCCTGCCTTGTTGGCCTTCAGAGGGCAGACCCAGGGCTAAAGGAGCCACCAAGAGGCACAAATGACATTTTCTAAAAGTGGCCTGGATTGGTTGGGCAGGGGGTGAGCTCCCCATCCCCGGGGAGTGTTCGAGCAGAAGATGGAATCCCATTTGCTGCTGGTGCGCCCCCCTCCCATTCCTTGGCATTGATTTTGGGGTGACCTGCATGTGTACCTGCAGCGCTTGGAGGGCGGGGCTGGCTCCCCTTTGCCTGGCCCGTAGTAGGTCACTAAACTGAGAGGAAGCCCTACGTTTCAGCCCAGAACCAACACGGCATGCCGCTCGGGGCTCCACCGTGGCAGGGACTAGGCCAGTGGTGGCGAGCCTCTCCGACACCGAGTGCCCTCGCAGGAGGGGGAGGGAGGAGGCGAGCCGTGGGGGATGGGAGGAATGTCTTCGGGCGCGGCGCCAACACGGGACTTCCGGGACCCCCAGCAGGCGCCGGGCGGGCAGACAGAGCGCGGAGCCGCCGGAGGTAGACAATATAGAGCGTTTATTTCCGCCCAGCTCGGCGGCTGCCTCCCAGCAGGCCCCATCCCCGGCCCAGCACCGCCCCCCACGCGCGCCCAGGACGGAGACGCGGACACGCACACGGACACGCACACGGGGGGGGGGTGAAGCTAGTACTAGATTCCGCCGGGGAGGGGAGGGGGCGGGGCGAGGAGAAGCAGCAGCTCTAGGCTACCTCAGATTTCGATCTAGTATTTCTAGTCTATCGGCATTATTGCATGGATACGCTTGTTTAACGTCAAAGTAAAGGGGGGCG
>NW_025372722.1:0-7488 GCF_016433145.1 Gracilinanus agilis
GCGCCAGGCTGAGGGGCCTCTCCGGCCTCCTGTGGCTTCCAGCAAATCCTCAACTGCGCCCTGGACGACATCGAGCTGTTCGTGGCCCGCCTGCAGAAGGCGGCCGAAGCCTTTCGCCAGCTCAACCAGAGGAAGAAGGGCAAGAAGAGTAGAAAGAAGGGCCCGGCGGGTAGGTGTGGGGGCGGGGCAGGCTGGGGGGCACCGCTGGGGCCGGCGCCCCAGCCAACATCCCCCCGTCTGCCCCGCAGAGGGCGTCCTGACGCTCAGGGCCAGGCCCCCCTCTGAGGCCGACTTCATCGACTGCTTCCAGAAAATGAAGCTGGCCCTCAACCTGCTGGTGAGCCCTGCCCGCTGCCCGGGCCCCCTCCAGGCCTGCGCCCGGCCACCCCCGGTGCCCCCCGTCCTCCCTGGGGCTCCCTGTAGTCGTGGGCTCGGGGAGCCGGGCGCCCCCTCCCCCACGTCTCCCGGGGGCCCCCCAGGATCCCCCCCAGATCTCAGCTTCTGGGCCCCGGGAGGGGGCAGAGGGCGGCGGGGCCTGGCCCCTCCCCACCGGCCCCCTCCCCCTCTCCCCAGGCCAAGCTGAGGAAGCACATCCAGAACCCCAGCGCCGCCGAGCTGGTCCACTTCCTCTTGGGGCCCCTGGAGCTGGTAAGTGACCCCCTGGGACGGGGGAGACGCGGGAGAGCCCCCCAGCACCCAGGGGTGGCTCTGGCGGGGGTGCCCGAGCTCATTCCACGCTCACCGACGGCGGCAGGCGGGGTGCCGGGCCGGGCCGAGGGGGCCGGCTGAGCCCCTGCCTGCGGCTGCTCCTAGATCATAAACAGCTGTGGAGGCCCCGACGTGGCCCGCTCCGTGGCCAGCCCGCTCCTGTCCCGAGACTGCGTGGCCTTCCTGCGGGGCCACCTGATCCCCAAGGAGATGGCCCTGTGGGAGTCGCTGGGAGAGACGTGGACCCGCTCCCGGTAAGCGCGGGGGCCGGGGGGGCCGGCGGGGGCCGGGCCGAGCGCCGCCGCCTCACGAGCCCCTCCCCGCCGTCCCCGCAGAGCCGAGTGGCCCCGAGACGCCCACGTGGCCCCCTACGTCCCGAGGTTCCACATCGGCTGGGAGCCCCCGCTGGACGTGCTGCAGGGAGCCCCCTGGGAGGTGGAAGGTGGGCCGCTGCCGGACACGGAGGTCAGTGTGGCCAGGACGCCCGAAGCCGCTCTCCTGGACTGGATCCACCAACAGGGCTGGGGCTGGGGGAGGCGCCTGAGCCAGGCGAAGGAGCCCCAAAGGTGCGCCTCCTCTGGCGGGTGACCCGTCCTCTCTCGCTGCTCTTTCCCCGTAGCGGAGCCCGGCCAACGGGTTCTCCTACCGCCACTCCCTGAAGCAGAGCCCAGGCCCCGAGCCTGCACCCCCAGGAGAAGGCTTCCCGCCAGGGGGCTCCCCCAGCTCCAACAGGTACCCCGCTCCCCCGGCCTGCCGAGTCCAGCACGGCCACCAGGGGGCAGCAGCGCCTCATTCCCCAGCCAGCCCCGAGCTGGCATTGCCCCAGAGGCCTGGCCGGGTACCCTTGGGTGCCTTCCTCCCTGATCCCGGCCATCTCATCCCTACGCACAGCTTCCTCACGGTCAGCCAGGTCCGAGGGCCCCCAGGCTCCTGCTCGGCTTCTCCAGGGTCCTTTCTGAGCCCTTTATCCGTCGGCCCGTGGAATGGGCCCTTTCAGGCCCTTCTTGCCCGTCACAGCTCTAGCTGTTGCTTCCGGGAGATGGTGACCTCCCTAGCTAGGCAGGATCAGAGGCAAGATTTGAACTCAGGCCTCTAGACCCATCCCATCCCTCCCACTGCAATCCTGAGAGCCTGTTGTAGCAAAGGAGGCGAGATTGCTGCCATGGGCTGTGGGAGGAGGGCCCTGGGACCTGCCCCCAAGGCCAGTGGACTCTGCCTCCCCAATTCCTGCTGTCTCTCAAACGCCCACCCCAAAAACAGGCCCCTAGCTGGATGGGGATTGAGCTTTGGAAGGCTACTAGCCTGGGCGGGGGAGCAGAGGACGAGCCCTGACGAGGGAAGGCGGGGGTTGGGGGGACGGGAAGTGGGAGAACCAGCCAGGCTCGGGCAGGGGTGGAGGGCTGCCTTGTTCAGGGCCGCATCATCCTCGTGGCTCGGCCTTCTCCACTCCAAGCCGGGCCACTCGAGGCTTCCCGTTTCTCAGAGAGCTTCGCCTCCACTGTCCCTTCTGGGCCAGCCCCGTTGGGCAGAGTGCCCGCTTCTGTGTGCCAGGCACTGGGCACAGACAGGGCTTGCTGCTCCCTTCTGGCTCTCCCAGAGAGGCCGGCCTCCAGGCAGCTGGATCCAGGCATTTAAAAGGCATCCTCAGGTTCTGGGAGAAGAAGAGCTGGCAGAATAACTAGGACTCACAGGACAGAGTTCACTGCAATCTGGCTCAGGCTTTGGGGCATCTCAGTAGATGCCATAGATGAGTCCACCTGGGTTTCCCATGGAAACCCCAAAATTTGGAGCCTGTCTGAAAGGCCCCTCAGCCCCACCGAAGTGCTCCAGGCCCATAAGTCGGACAGCAAACATCTTGACTCTTGAATCTTGTAAAGATTCAGGAGCATCTCTCAGTGCCTTGGGGGGCCATAAGGACCAGGCAGGAGGTTCTTTTGTGACCCCCCCCGACCTGAGAGCTTCCTCCCTGTGAGAAGGAGTTCAGGGGGGCTGGAGAATCAACTTGCCAGCGACTCAGCCCCAACTTCCGCCTCCCCAGAGGCCCTGCACAGTCCACTTGGCTCACAGTACAGTGAAGGGATAGGCCGGGGTCACCTTTCCTTTGTGTCTCCCTCTTTCCTTTCTTCGCTCCCTGCAATGGCTGTCAGCAACACGAGGAGGAGGCGAGCCCCCACTCCAGGGATGGAGGCACTCTGGGATGGGAGCTGCTCGGCCCCACGCAGTGGCGCCCACCGTCTCCTCACTTCCAGTGACACACGAGATGGGAAGCATTCAGGATTGGGGGCACTTTGGGATTGGAGAGACGCTCCCCCAGCCAACACCCCCTGTGCTTCCCAGCTCCCGGTGCCTGGAGGAGGAGGGGAGCCCCTGGGGCCGTTTAGGAACTTCTCGCATACAGAGCCTGGAAAGAGCAGGTCCCTTTGGTCGAAGGGCCAGGCAGGCGGGGTGCTTGTGCTTCCCAGAACTCTTTGCTGGGTACCGCTCCTCTGCAGCACGGGGGTTGTCTCTCAGCCTGTCCGTCTGGGGCCGTGTATGTGTCTCCTGGTCCGAACTGCGGCCCAGAAATTGAGCAGAGCCCTGGCAGCTCCTTGGCGTCTTCAGGCAGTGCCTCCTCCCTGCCTCCCGCCTTCTCTCTGCTCAGGATCCCCTCCCAGGAGGCCCAGTGGGGCTGACCCACTTTGTGCGCCTACCCTCTCCCTGACAACCCCATTGCTGCGCCGCTGCCTCTCTCCTGCTGGCCAGCCCCGTAGGCCAGGAGAGAGGAGCCCCCCCCCCCCGCCCCGACCAGCCCCTTGCCATTCTCTGCGCAGGAGGTTTGAGCCACCAGCCATGGCCAAATTCGCCAAAATCCGTTATGACTTCACAGCCCGCAATGCCAACGAGCTGTCCGTGCTGAAGGACGAGGTCTTGGAGGTAAGAGGATGCCCGGCCCTTCCTGCTCTGTCCTGCCTGGAGCTGGGGGGAGGCTGGCCCAGCCTTGCCCAGGGCCTTGGGCCTAGGGGCTGGGAGAAGATGCAGCCCGGCCCTAGCCGGGATCCCCCCCACTGGCCCACTGGCCGCCAACAGGAGGCTTGAGGCAGAAAGGGCTGGCCCTGGCCTGGCGCAACCAGGAAATGAGGGAGAAGAGACTCAGGGACATGGAGGTCCTGCCCTTCCCACTAGCTTCAAAGGCCTGCCTGGGCCCTGAAGGCTGGCCTCCTGGGGCAAGTACCCTGAGGTGGGGAGGCCAGAGCCAGGAGATGCTGTATTTGTGGCTGGTGCTAAGACCCCGAGGCTCCCTCTGGGGCCTCTCTGACTGTGCTGGAGCCTGGGCACCCCTGACGTGCCCTATTAGCCAGCCCAGGGGGTGGGGGAAGGGAGAGATCTGGGCCCCGGAAGACAAAGGGCCGAGCTCAGCCTGGAGCCCAGCCGTGCCAGCCACAGGCAGCCCACGGCAAGTGCAGAGTTGGGGGGAGAAGGGAGGAATGGCGCAAGGAGACCTTGGACCAGGCAGAAGCCTCTATTTTGCCGAGCTGCGCTTTCCTTCTGGGACTAGGGCACCCTCCCTCCCCCCCCCGCCCCCCCGCCAACCCTCACCCAGGCTCCCCAGCAGCCCGAATCCAGGTCATCTGCTCCAGGGCTGGTAAACAGAAAAGGTGTGAGGGTTGGCGCCCCAGTGAGCCCGACCCGGCTTAGTGGGGAGAGGGCCCCGCTGGCCCAGCCAAAGCTTGGGAGGGGCGGGCACCGCTTGGGGTCCGCTGGGCCTGCTGCCAAGAACGTGGGCTCCAGCTCCAGCCAGGAGTCTCCTATGCTGGTACTTCTACATGGAGTGTGGGAGTGGGAAGCTCCCCCTCCCCAAGCTCGGCCGTGCCTGGTCCCCAGGGGATAGAGCTCCCTGGAGGATGATGCCCGCCCCCCCTGCAAGACCTGAGCAGGGGAGAGGCGCCACAGTGGACAGCAGAGCCAGCTAGCCTGGCTTCTAGCCCCACATCTGCTACTACCCTGATTGAGGCTTAAGGCAAGTCCCTTCCCCTCTCTGGGCTTGTCACATCCGAGTTGATCTCAAAGGCCGTTTCCTGCTCTGACAGCAGGGTCTGGGAAATAGGAGCCTCAACTCATTGGCCGGTGGGGATGTGAGACCCGGGAGCAGGTGGCCCAGGGAGGGGCCGCTTGGCTGCCCGTCCGGGCAGGTGGGTAGTGGCCTGAAGATGACCCTTGGCTGTCCTCCCAGGTGCTGGAAGACAACAAGCAGTGGTGGAAACTGAGGAACAGGAGTGGACAGGCCGGCTATGTGCCCTTCAACATTTTGGATGTGGTCAAACTGGAAGATGTGTACACCCTAAATGAGCAGGTGGGCGCTGAGGGAACTAGCTGAGGCTTGCAGAGGACACCCTGCTCTTCCAAAGCTGCCATCCTACCAGGGGACAGGGAGCACGGGGTTGGGAAGGAGGGATGAGGGGAAAACAAGCCACCCAGAGAAACACCTACTGGGAAAAGGGAGGAAGGAAGGGAGCGCTCCCGGAAGAGACGAGGCCAGAGCGGAGCCTTGAAGAATGATGAGGGATCCAAGAGGAGCCAGAAGGGAGAATGTTCCAGACTGGGGGAAAAGGATCAAGAAAGACAAGGCTGGGAGGCTCCCGTCTGAGTCTGTAGAAGAGTGTGCTGGCCTTCGTAGCCAGACTGCAGAGGGTGCAAGGAGACAAGGGAGATTAGCCAGGCCGAGGAGAGGGTCTGAGAGCCCCTGCTCCCACCTGGCCCAGACTGGCAGGCACTGTCCCCCAGAGGGCAGAAGCCTCCTTGAAGGGGAGGGGCAGCACTGGAAAAGAGCTCTGAATGCCCCGTGGCTGTTTGGGAGGGGACGAAAAGGATAGCAGTGGCCCGAGCATCCACTGGGAAGTTTGACGGAGAGGTGGAATCAGGGGCAAGGTGAGGGAGAGTCACAAAGCAGGCAGCTCATGATGAGGTACTGAGGCTCTGGACAAGAAAAAAAGGCTGGCCGATCAGATTAAGAATCATCAGCATAGAAAAAATGAGCCCGTGGGAGCTAAGAGAAAGAGGGAAACCGAGCCCTGGGAGACCCCCAGAGTGCATCATGAAAGCCCAGTCATCAAAGGGGTCAAATGTTGCAGAGAGATCAAGAAACAAGGACTGAGAAGAGGCTGCCCCAGTTAGGAAGTCAAGAAAAGCTTCAGTGGAGTGGAGAGGTCAAAGCTAGAATGCAAGCAGCTAGGAAATGAGGATGTGCAGGCAATGGGTGTAGATGGCCTTTCCCGGATGTTTGACTCTGAAAGGGAAAACAATTCTTTTGAGAGGATATGACAAGGTGAACAAAAGGTTTACCAAGGATAGAACAGGCCCAACATATTTGCAGACAATCAAGAAAGCAGAAGATAAAAAAGGGGAAGAGAGAAGTGGGAGAAAAGGGGGGGGACAGAGACAGACAGAGAGGAGGTCAGAGGAAGAGAAGATGTGATGGAGAAAGAGAGAATGATCCCAGGGCCACCCCCACCCATGGTCAGGCTTCATCTCTGCCATCACCCCAATGCCTTCCTTTCTTGGGGTTTAGAGAAGTCAGTGTGGCTGCCTCAAGAGTAGGTCATGCAGACGCCTCGTTTTCTTTTCTCCCAGGGCCACTTGACTGATAGATCAGAGGATGCCGTAGGTATGGGGGATAGATTTGAGGGAAGCACCAAATAGAGTTTCTCCTGTTTGTCTTATGGACCCGTCCCCGGTGCAGAGGACTCAAAGGCCAAAGTCGACAGTGGCTTCTGCCTTCTCTCCCTCTTCCAGGACAATCAGAAATACCGGGGAGATCTGAGTCCCCGAGGCCCAGGCCCCACCAGCCCCTTCCACAAGCTGCCCCCCAGCTATACAGGGGACAAGGATGCCAAAGAGCGTGAGTCACTGAGGGCTGGAGGAGGGTGGCTGGGTGTGCCCTCTGCCCTCTGGGCTTCCTCTGAGAAAGAAGGATCGTGCCCATATCCCAATGGGCGGGAAGAGGAAGGCTTTGTGCCTCTGGGACAGAAACAGCGGAGGGGTATATGGAGGGCAGCGCCAAGAGCATCGGCGGTCGGGGGTCTCAGGCCCTCCACAGAGAGGAACCAGGCTGTTCAGGGAGGGGCACTTCAGGCCTTGGGGAAGCTGAGGCCCAGCTGAGGGAGAGAGAGCCCTCCGGGGCACCGTGCTCCCACCCGCCCCGCGTCTCCTCGGGCCCTGCCCCCCAGGAAGGAGCCTTGCTTTCTGGGTCTCCCAGGGCTCCTCTTCTGCCCAAACCCTAGGCCAGGAGGGTGGCTACAGAGGGCGGGACGGTGCCCCCCAGCTCTGGGTCTTGGAGCTTTCTCCATGGCCACAGCGTCCGCTCCCAGCAAGACGGAGCCTCTGAGCGCACGGCCCTCGGCCTCGCTGCCCTCCGGGAGGGCCACCACGCGGCTGGAGCGCGTGTCAGGCCCCGGGCCTTCCCCCCAGCAGCAGCACAGAGAGGCGCCTGCCCCCCCCCCCCAGGGCTGAATATCAGGCCACGGGCGGTCCCGGGTCCGAGGGCCTCCCAGAAGGAGGGACGTTGGCAGGGGCGCAGCCGCTGACCGGCCGGCCTCTGGGCTTCTGGCAGAACTTATCCACCACATGGACGAGCTGAACCATGAGCTGATCAAGAAGATGAGCAACCCCAAAGGGCAGCCGCCGCAGAGGAACTTCCGGGTGGAGAGGAGCAAGCCGGTGTTGGCGCCGCTGACCTACCATTCCAACGCCCAGGAGGTCAGGCTGTGGCTGGAAGCCAAGTCCTTCAGCCCCAGGTGAGCCGTG
>NW_025372723.1:0-4291 GCF_016433145.1 Gracilinanus agilis
CTTCCTTCCTTCCTTCCTTCCTTCCTTCCTTCCTTCCTTCCTTCCTTTCTTCCTTTCTTCCTTCCTTCCTTCCTTCTTTCCTTCCCCTTCTGTCCTAGTATCTGTTCTACTATCAGAAGAGTGGCAAGGACTAGGCATTTGGGCTAAATGACTTGCCCAGGGTCACACAGCTAGGAAGTGTCTGAGACCAGATTCAAACCCAGGACCTCCTGACTCCAGGCCTGGTACTCTACTCACTGTCCTACCTAGCTACCCCCTAAATCTAATTTGATGCTATTTCTACCCATTACAGTTGATTTTACTCCCTGGAGCCAAACAGAGCAAATGTAATCCTTTGACATGATAATCTTTCAAATACAAGTCTTGACATCTTTTTTTCTCCAGCCCACCAGTCTCCAGTTTTTTTTCCATTTATCAATTCTCATAGAGCATAAGCTGAAGATCTTTTACCTTCTGAGTGTTCCTCCTCTGGATGTTCTATAGTTTGTCCAATGCAATACTCAGACTGAATCCAATACTGTTAATTATTGTTATCAATACTTAATACAATACATAGTTCTCCCTTTACCTTCTACTGTGACTCCTGCCCCAAAGATCTTCCTTGCCTCTACCTCTTCCTCTAGGTTTCTGTGGCTTTCTTGACTTCCTTCAAATCTCAGATAAAATTCTCCTTTCTGCAAGAAGCCTTTCCCAGCCCTCCTTAATCTTGGTGCCTTCCCTCTGCAATGATCTCCAATTAATTCTGTATATATCTTGTTTGTAGACAGCTTCTTGTATATCAGTGATGGTGAACCTAAGGCATGAGTGCCAAAGATGGCATGCAGAGAGCTCTCTGTGGGCATGCCCCCCTCAGTTCATTATAGAAAGGCAGAGAGACTTGGGTGGAGTTGCTCCCCTCCCCATCTCTACACTCTCTGAGGACATTTCTCACTTTGCCCACCCCTCTACCCAGTAACCCAATGGGAGTGCTTGCTCCCTGCCCTGTGTGAGGTAAGGGGGGGCGGGCATGGCACTTGATTTGGGGGTTGGGGTCTATCACTCCATTTCTAAAAGGTTCACCATCACTATTGTATATTATTTCCCTCTTTAGATTGAGAGTAGGGATCATTTACATATTTGGCTTTCCTCTGCATCCCTAACACTTAGCACAGTGTCTGGAACATAGTAGGCATTTAACAGATGCTTGAGGAATTGACTTGATGATATTCTAATGTGGCCTTACCAAGACAAAGTACACGGGGATCGTCATCACCTCCCCAGTCCTTTCCTTTCTTAATGTATCCATAAAATGGATTTGTTGCTGTTCTTCAGTTGTTTCAGTTGTGTCTGACTCTTTGTGACACCATTTGGAGTTTTCTTGGAAAAGATACTGGAGTGGTTTGCCATTTTCTTATATAGTGGATAACATATCTTAATGTATCCATAGCTTTTTTTTTTTTTTGGCAGTCTTATCACCCTGGTGATCTTGAAGTCTACTAAAAACCTCTGATGGGGGCAGCTGTGTGGCTCAGTAGATTAAAAGCCAGGCCTACAGATAGGAGATTCTGGTTTCAACTGTGGCTTCAGGCACTTCCTAGCTATGTGACCCTGAGCAAGTCCCTTAATCCTCTTTGCCTAGCCCTTATCATTCTTCTGCCTTGGAATCAATGTATAGTATGATTCTAAAATGGAAGATAAGTGTTTAAAAAAAAAAACCTCCTCCGAATCTTTGTCAGATAAACATATCTAGCCATCTGAAAATCTTATCTTATCTGAAAATTTATTTGTTTAAAAAATTAGCCACAAAATATTCCTCTTATTCCAAGTTCAGATCATCTTATTAGACTTGGCATGATATTCTACCCTTTCAAACTCTTTTGGATCCTAACTTTTACAAGTACACATTAGGGTCAAACCTCCTAATTTTACAACTGAAGAAACTGACTGAGCCCAGAAGAAGCTTAGGATCATATGATTTAGGATGATAGATTTAGAGCTAAAAAGGATATCTGGGCAGATTTAGCCTCACCTCTTGTTTTACAACTGATGAATCTGAGATCCTGAAAATGAAATCTCTTGCCTAAAGTCATAGGGGTCATAAGAGGCAGAATTGAGATTTTAACCTTTATCGTCAGCCTCTTAATTCAGCATTCCTTCCATCACAACTCATAGGTGATGGTATTTGCAATCATAACTTAAGTCTTCCAACTCCAAATTCAGCGCTTATTTCTCTAAACCATATTGTTCTGATCCTCCTCTTTCCCTTAGCAGAGGGGTTACCTCTCTTCTCTAGCCCCAACCTATTGGTCAAGGCAGGGAATTTTTAGGAGGGAGGAAAGAACTTTTGGCTAGTGATATTGGCCTCTGCAAGGGTGTGTATATAGTCTTACTCAATAGAAGGAGACCCAGATTGGGTGGGGCTCAGACAGAAGAGGATAAGTGTATGACTGGCCTTTTTCATCTCTATCCAAGCTGCCAAGTACAGGGATGTATGTGGGGATAAATGCAGTTCTGACCATATCCACAGGGTGGTAGCACCAGGCCTGGGTTCTCTATAGTATAGGAGCCTTTAGGCATAACTGGAAGATGTAAGGTAGAAAACAATTGAGGAAAAGTGGTGCCCTGGGAGAGAAAGAGGAGAAAACAGAGAGCTGAGGCTGCAGGGAAGAACAAGAAAAAGTGCGGTCACAAGAGTAGATTCTAGGCCCAAGTACACCATACACTTCCTCCTCCATTGATTATATTTTATTCCCCCCACTACACATAAAAACAATTTTAAACATTCATTAACATTTTTCTGAGTTCCAAATTCTCTCTCTTCCTTTCCTCCCTCCCTCATCCACGAGATGGTAAGCCCTCTGATACAGATTTTACGTGTACAATCTTGTAAACCATTTTTCTTATTAGTCATTTTGTGGAAGAAAATTAACAAAAAATGAAGAAAGTGAAATATAGTATATTTTGATCTGCATTCAAACTCAGTTCTTTTTCTGGAGGCAGAAGGCATTTTTCATCATGAGTCCTTTGGGATTGTCTTGAATCATTGTGTTGCTGAGAATAGCTATGCCATTCACAGTTGATTATCATACAAAATTGCTGTTACTGTGTACAATGGCCTCCTGATTCTGCTCATGCCATTTTTGCATCAGCTCACATAAGTCTTTCCAGGTTTTTCTGAAATCATCTTGCTCATCATGTTGTATAGCACAATATATTTCATTATGACCATAAACTACAACTTGTTCAGCCATTCCCCAATTGACGGGCAACCAAGTCCACCACACTCTTGAAGTTATTGTTGTAGTTTTCTAGAATCCCTTGTGGAGCAGAATAGTGACCTGAGAAGCCTTGGCAAGAGGTGAGACAGTGTCTACCATTTTTTCCATCCATAAGCCCATGGGGAAACCACCTTGGACAGCAAGGATGTAGCACCTAGAGCTCTCCTCTTAAGAACTTTGCTCCATTTTTGAAAGCTTCAAAGCCATATAGGTCATTACTAGTCTTTTAGTTCCCCTTGGAATGTTGCCACTCTTCTCACTGACCTTATTTGGAATAGCAAGTTTTCTGACCTTTAGTACAGGATTGGAAGACAGGATTTAAAACACAGCCAATACAGAAAAGTAATAGAATACAGGGCAACTTGGTGGTAAAGTGGGTAGAGCACCAGCCCTAGAGTCAGAAGGATGTGAGTTCAAATCTTACTATGTGACTCTGGGTAGGTTACTTAACCATGTTGGCTTCAGTTTCTTCATCTGTAGAACGAGCTGGAAGAGGAAATGACAAACTGCTCTAGGATCTTTGCCAAGAAAACCCTAAATGGAGTCATGAAGAGTCAAACACGACTAACTGATTAAACAACAAAGGGAGAACATGAGAATACAAACTTAGATAAATAACTGCAAAAATAGAGGCAGTACCATATAGACTGAGAGTAATACCTGGATTTGAATCTATAATTACATATTTACTATCTATGGCATCCTGGGAAAGCTACTTCCCTTTTCTAGCCCTCAGCTTCACTATCTATACAGTGAGGAGATTGGATTAAATGATCTCTAAGGTCCATTTCAGCTATAAAGGCCTATGATTCTATGCATAGAATGAGAAACTTATAACTGTTGTGATCTATTCTCTAGCCCCCATTTAGCCTTCTAGCTTTATTCCTTTCCTGCCCCTCTCCTCCTTTTGGAAGTAAGGAGTTGAAACTCTTGCCTTCTTTCAGCCAAAGAAGATCATAGAATGATGGCATCCAAAATGATCTTAGAGATAATCAGCATATATATATGTGTGTGTATATATATATATGTATATA
>NW_025372724.1:0-6054 GCF_016433145.1 Gracilinanus agilis
GGGCTGGCGGGGGCCACGCCCCCAGCGCGTTCGGCCAATCCGACCCTGAGGAGGAGGAGGAGCCCCGCCCCCGCTCCCCGCTCTCGTCCGCGCCCCCAGCACGGCCGGCCAATCCAGTCTCGGGGCACGTCCGCCGCGAGGAGCGGGCCCCGCCCCCGGCCCCGCCCCCAGTCCCCGCCCTCCTCCAAACTCAGATCTCGTCTTTTCTTAAAGCTTGGGGCGAGGGCTGGGCCTTAGGGTTCAGTGACTTGGGTCTTTACTGAACCCAGAGCTACCTGCCTGCTCCTCCTGCCTGGAGCACCCGCCTCCAGCCTCCTCAGCCGGCCCCCTCCACCTTTCCCAGCCTGGGTCTGCACCCTGAGCTGCCCTACTCCATCTCCAGCCTCCCGGCATTTTCTCAGGCTGTGCCCCCTGCCTGGAGTGCCCTCCCTCCCCCTCCTTTAAGGGGATCCCCTTCCTGGGTTTATCCAGTCTGTGCTCTCCTGTGCCTAGTCCTGGTTCACCGGGTGCCCTGGGCTGAGGAGAGGCTTAATCATGTGGGTTTAAAGCCATTCCCTGGCCTTGGGAGCTACCCCCCCCCACTCTTCTCAATGGCCCCCCAATCCCTGAGCCGGAGCTCCTGCGGGGGGCCAGGAGGGAAGAGCCGATGCTTGGCTCCCCAGTGCTGGAAGGGAGGAGGAAGCCCCCCCCCACTGCCCTGCCTCCCCCAGGCCTTCCTCCTTCCCTGTCAGGTGGAGGCTGAGGCAGGAACCCCGTTAGCACTCTGCTTCCTCCAGGAGGGCCGGGACATGCCGGGGGCCACTTCAGAGAAATGGTGGGGAGCCCAGGGGGTCCCCAGATGGGGCCCTGGGAGGCCAACGTGGCTGCGGGACGGACGTCCACCGGGTCACGGCGGCTCGACACCCCGGGGTCCCAGGCCACGGCCAGGCAGGTCCTCCCAACCTCCACCCCGTCCCTGAACCTGGAGAGAGGGCCGAGGATCCAGGCGCCCCACCCCCCACCCCGGGCAAGCAGCAGGAGGCCAGCCTGGAGGAGGGGGCCCTCCCCTGGCTCGGAGGCAGCCCTGAGGGCCAGCACAGGACCCCCAGAAGAGGCAGCTCAGTGCTGGGCTAAGAGCGGGCCCAAAGGCAGACAAGGACACCCAAACAGAACCCAGAACTGCTCAGCTGGAGATAATGGACCCCCGAGAGGCGTTAGCGCTGAGCCATGGTGGCTCCATGGACGACGGAGAGCCAAGCCTAGAGACGGGACGTCCTGGGTTCAAAGGGGGCCTCAAGCACTTCCTGGCTGTGTGACCCTGGGCAAGTCACTTCCCCTCCATCTCGCAGCCTCAGAACTAAGATTCCAAGATGGAAGGCGAGGAGGGTGGAGTCAACCGGAACCTGCAGGAAGCCAGGAAGCAGGGAGGAGGAGGAGGAGGAGGAGGAGGAAGGAGAGATGGGCTGCCAAGGGTCCCAGGAACAGAAACGAGGCCGGGGCCTCTGGATCTCAGCCCACGTGGTGGGAGGCTTCGAAAGGCAAACAGAGGCCTCGGGAAACCGGACCCACTGGAGGCGACTGTGGCACCCGAAGGGGGAGAGACTGAGGCAGCCGTGGCTGCTCTGGCGAGAGGTGAGGGGGGCCTGCCCTGGGCTGGTGGCAGATAGAAATGGTGGAGACCAGGAGGACCGGGGGGAGGCCCGCATCATGGAGCACTGCGGCGCCCTCAGCAGGAACAGGGAGGTCTCCGGGGGTTGGGAGGGCCGAGGCTTGCCGGGCTTCATCATCCCTGTCTTTGGACACGGAACGTTTCCCAAGTCTGAGTCTCCCCAACATCCCGTTTGAGGCGTCTCACGGGCAGCTGGAGAGGAGAAGGAAGGCCGACCCGGCCGCTGGGCCCAGAGAGCAGCGAGAGCAACCGCACAGAGCTCCGAGGGGACGCCCAGGAAAGGAGCCAGACAGGGAGGCGGAAGAGAGCCAGGAGACAGACAGACAGACAGACTGACACAGAGTCACAGACACACAGAGACAGGGGATCGCGGTCCAGGGAACTGGGACTGAGAACCCAAGGGGTTAATCCTCCGCCCTTCTCGAAAGGTCAGAGAAGGGGCACAGTTGCAGAAAAGAACCCAACCTTGAAAAAGAGGCCCAGAGGCCGGGCCCCAGATGTCAGGCTCTAGTCGGAATTCTCTCGTGCTGCCTGCTTGATTCCCAGCTGAGCCAGCTCCGCTCCCGCTTTGCTTCTGCTTCTGCTGGGAGAGAAGCCGGAGGGAGGAGAGACAGGATGGAATAAATCGGGACCGTCAGAAGCCTGCTGGCACCCGTGTCTTTTGAACCCTTCCTTGTCATTGGAGGCCCCTCTGGACACGATAGGGCAGCGAGGGCCGGGGACAGTCCCACATCCTCTTCGTGACTCTGGCTGGGAGGCTGGAGGCCAGGCAAAGGGACTTGGCCTGAGGAGTGACGCTTCCCCCTTTCCTGAAGAAGGCCGGAAGGCTCTTAGTTACTGTGGGCTCCCCGAGGGCAGGGATTGTCTTTTGACTCTCTTGGGGTCCTGGCCATTAGCACAGTGCTTGGCACATAGTAGGAGCTTAAGAATTATTTCGAGATTGCCTGATCCAGGGCTGGGCTGGGCTGGGGGGGCTTTAAAAAACTCCTTTTTAATTCAACTGAAAATGTTCAATAGTTCTCCAGTCTGTAATAAAGGCTCAAGCCCAAGCAAGCCAGCCGGGGACACTGCCAGACGAAACCACAGCGGGCGTCTGCTCGGGAGGTGATGGCCAGCAGGAAAAGGCTAAGTGAGGAGCCGAGCCTTCCATCTCCAGCCCTGGAGCATATTCCCTGAGGAAAGGCTGTCACAGGCCCAGCCACATCCTACTCCAGCCCGCTGTCCCCACTAGGATGTGGGGGACCTCCAGAGCAAAGAAGAGCAAACCTCCCCTTTGACTCCAGGCCTCCCTTCCGCCTTTGGGAGCAGAGAGGAGTGGCGCACTCACTCACTCACTCACTCCTCTCTGGGGTGACCATTCTCCAACCTGGTCACACCCTTCACAGCCCAGTGACTAAACTCCTGCAGGTCATCATTCAAACCCCATTCCTTGCTCCACCCCATCCCTCTCAATTCACCCTCCTCAAAGTTTCAGCCCAATTCCACCCAGCCCTTCCACCATGCCCTCTGGAATGGCCGGTCCACTGGCGGCGGACTCCCCTTCCTCTTAAATCTTTTCCTCTTTGGCTCTTTGTGGCTAAACTCCTGAAAAAGGCCTGCACAGCGCGGCATGGTGCCTCCGCTTGCTCTCCCCTCACCCTCTCAAATACCGCTCTGGACACCCCACCAAGTCTGGTCGCCCATGATTGCTTCATCGCCCGATCCGGTGGCCTCTTGTCCACCCTCGTCATCCCTGACCTCTCCGCAGCCTTTGACTCTGACTTTCTCCTCTCTCCAGGTTTTCGGACACCAGCCTCTCCCGGTTCTCCTTCCCCTTCTCTGACTGCTCCTTCCCTGGCTCCTCTGCCAGGCCGTGCCATCTGTCTCCGAGAGGCCACCTTTGGGGCCTTGGCCGAGATGTGTATGGAGAGCCAGCCGGCTAGTGAGGACCCAGCTGTGTGTTTCTATCCACAGAGAGGCAGCTTTCGTCTGCCCAGGCGTACGAGACGGGCAGGCAGGCAGCCTTCCTCTGGACCCTCAGACACCGCTGCCCACCAGCCAGCGGCTCTCCCACTCCACCAGCTGAGAACCAGGCTTCCCTGTGGAGCTGCCCAAGGCTGGGGCTGCCCAGCTTCTGCCTTCACCCAAATCCACTTTAATCCTGCCATTGTGGTGCCCCTCCCCAGTGCCTGCCTAGACCAGCGTCTCCCTCTTGGGAAAGGCTCTGGTGGATTTCCGGATGTGCCTCTCTAAGCAGGCCCCCCCCTTTGCCTGCCCTGGCACCTGTGCCAGGCTGCAGGGCCCAGCCTGACCTGGGCGTGTCCCTTGGTGGCCCTGCCTTCTCCTGGGGTCTGCAGTGTCATGGAGGCCCTTCCCAACACATGACCCCACTGTGCCCATCTCACTCCTCCCCTCCAAGACGAGATGGGGGCCGCCCTTGACCCCCGACTTCAGCTGAATTAAAGTTTGTCAACTTAAATTACGAAACTGTCTCCTCCCTCCCCCCTCCCCCCGCCTTGGCAGAGATGCCTCCTCCCCCAGTGAAGCAAGTGGGAGCTGGGAGGGACCTCTGTGCTCCTCGTCTGGGTCTCACCCAGTCCCTGGTTGGACAGAGGAGGAAATGGGGCCCAGAGTCGGGAAGGGGTATGTGCCATGTCCGGCAGCGGCGGGGCTGCCCAGCGCCCCCTTCCCCTTGTGCCAGGGAAGGCCGGAAGTCTTGCCCTTCGCCCTCCTCTGCCCACAGCCCAAGGGCCCTCCTCCCACCTCCCAGCTGACTGGACAAGAGGGTCACGAGGGAGGGAGCCAGGCCTGGCCCCCAGCCTTGGGCACCAATGGAATTCCTGACCCTCTGCTGGGCCAGGAAGTGAGGAAAGACGCCTCCACCTGAGTCAGGCAGGAAACATTTCTAGCGTGCGCCAAGCACTAGGGATACGAAAAGAGGCAAAGGACACACAGTCCCTGCCCCGAAGGAGCTGCCAGTCTAGCAGGGCAGACTGTGGGTAAACAAAGTCCCTGGAAGGGAGCTCCAAAAAGAGGAGAGGGGAGGCTCTCGGGGAGGAGGACTTGCTGGGCAAGGGCGGGTTTTAGGCCAATCAGTCAGTGGGCCAGACTTTGGGAGGTCTTTGAGCTTGCTGCCAAGACCAAAGCTGGACCTGGGAACCTGCGGATGCTCTGACGTCCTCGGGGAAAGGCTCGCTCCCTGCCTGGCCTCACAGCTGCAGGCTGTGAGAGAGGAACCCCCCCTCCCATGGAGCCGGCCCCTTCCCCTCCTCCCCCATCAGCCTCCCCAGAGGCGGGAGTCACTCGACCCTCACAGACTCCCTCCTTCAGATGAAGAAATGGAAGCCATCTCTAGTCATAAATCCCTCTGGATGAGAGAAATGCAAATGCAAACAAGTGACTCTGAGATGTCGCTTCACATGGAGCAGACTCGCGAAAATGATCAATGGTGGAAGGGTTGCAAGAAAATTGAGACGCTGATGCATTGTTGGTGGAGTTGTGAACTGGCCCAACCTTTCAGGAGGGCAATTGAGAATTGTGCCCAAAGGGCTAAACCATGCATACCTTTGATCCAGCAATACCACTGGTGGCCTGCATCCCAGAGCAATAATAAAAACAGGGAAAGGACCAAAATCGAGGGGATGCCCATCAGGTGGGGCACGGTCGAACCCACCACAGTGGCACCAGATTGTTGATGGGATGGCGCCGTGCCACAGGAAATGATGAGCAGGATTGCGACGCACACTTAGTGAACTGAGGCAAAGCGAACTGAACAGAGCCAGAAAGCACCACCCACAGCCACAGCAGTATTTTCCGCTGAGCACCTGGGAAAGACGCGGCTCTTCTCAGCAAAGCGGCCATCCGAGGGGACCCCAGAGCTTCAGGGTCTGCCCTTGGAGGAGGAACTGAGGGAGCGTCCGGATGCGGCCAAAACATCCTGCATTTCCCCTCCTCCTCCTCCTCCTCCTCCTCCACTCCTGAGATCTCTTCCACACGATGGCTGATGGGCAAACCCGTTTTACCCGATGGCACAGGCGAGGTGGCGTCCGAGGCTCACGGTCTTGGCGGGGGCAAAGGAACTCGAATGTTTAAAACCCGAATGTCCGAAATGGGTTTTCCATGTAATTGGGGGGAATAGCCGGCTCTCTCCTGGTGCTCCTCCTTCCTCTCCCCAGAAGTCTGGCATACCCACGGGGCTTATTGTCTCCCAAGACTTTGTCCTGGGCCCTCTCCCCTCCCCCCCTTCCTCTCTACTTCCAGGAAGCCCTCCGGAGTGCTCTTGCCCTGCCCTATCACACCTGAACGTGCTGTGTGGCAGCATCTCTTTGTCACTGGGTCCAGCTGGGGCTCCTCCTCTTGGCCTTCAGATGCGGCCCCCGCCCCCCCCCCCCACTATCCTCCGGCTCCCTGGGGCCGCCCTTGCCCAC
>NW_025372725.1:0-4307 GCF_016433145.1 Gracilinanus agilis
TTCTTCGAGATAATCAATGAAGGCAGAAGTATAGATTCCAACCGTGGGAAAATGTCTTATGTATTTTTTTTAATTCTTAACTTGATCAAGAGCTTCAGAGACTCTTGACTACCTCCCCGCCATGATGAAACAGAAGTTAAATTTCCATTGACAAGTTGTTGGTCTGGTTGTTAGCTAAAGTCTTTGAGAAAGGTGTCTACACTTAGTGTCTCTACCTCCTTTCAAAGGCGTCTACACTTTGTATCTACGTCCTTTCAAGAGTGTCTACACTTAGTGTCTCTACCTCCTTTCAAAGGCGTCTATACTTTGTATCTACCTCCTTTCAAGAGTGTCTACACTTAGTGTCTCTACCTCCTTTCCTCTTGCTTTTTTATTCATTTCAGTCACATCTGACTCTCCGTGACCCCATTTGGCATTTTCCTTCAAAGATACTGGAGAGATTTGCCATTTCCTTCCCCAACTCATTTTACAGATGAGGAAACTGAGGCAAACAGGGCAAAGTAATTTGCTCAGGGTCACCCAGCAAAGAAGGGTCCGAGGCCAGATTTGGACCCAGGACGTCCCGTCTCTAGGCCAGGCTCTCAATCCACTGAGCCACCTCATTGCCTTTAAAACTCTTGCTCCAACCTATTTTTTTTCCAGCCTCGTCCACTGTGGCCCAGCTCAGAATGCACCCCCTTCTGATCCCTACCTGAGAGACTTCTGTCTCCCCTCCATTTGCAGCCGGAGCACCCCCTCTCCTTCAGGCCCTTCCCCGTTCCCAGGATTGCTAGTGCCCCCCCCCTCCCTCCCCTCCTGGCATTTGTGTTCTTTGTATTCATTCTCAGTGTGCTTACGACGCTGGTGCCTAACATATGAGGAATTGTGGCGTTCTTCGTGCTTGCATCCTCAGAGCCCAGGAGGGACCTAATAACTGTTTTGCCAGTTATGGGTTAGTTTAAATCTGCAAGAAGGATTTATGGGGGGGCAATGATGAGAGAGGCAAAGAGAGAGAAGGGAGAAGGAAGGAGAAGGGAAGAGTAAAAAGAGTAAAGGAGAGTAAGGAAGAAAGAAGAAAGTGAAGGAAAAGACAGGAAAGGGAAAAGTGAGAGGAAGGAAGGAGGGAAATAAGGAAGAAAAGGGAGGGAGGAAAGATGCAGTGAGGGAGGGAAAGAAGAAAGAAAGTGAAAGAAAAGAAGAAAGGAGAGAAAAGAAGTGAGAGATAAAGGAAGGAGGGAGGGAAGAAAGAAAGAAGGTGAAGGAAAAGACAGGAAAGAGAAAAGTGAAAGGAAGGAAGGAGAGAAATAAGAAAGGAACAAGAGGGAGGGAGGGAGGAAAATGGATAGGGAAGGAAGAAAGGAGAAAGGGAAGGAAAAGAAGAAATGAAAGGGAAAAGAAGTGAGAGATAAAGGAAGAAGGAAAATGGAGAGAGAAGGAAGAAAGAAGGTGAAGAAAGAAAGAAAAAGTGAGAAGGGAGGGAAAGAAGGAAAAAGTAAAGGAGAAAAAAGTGAGGAGGGAGAGAAAGAAGTAAAGGAGAGGAAGAAAGGAAGAAAGAGGAAGAAAAGAAAAAAGAGAAAGGAAACAAGAAATTCTTCTATAATTTGAAACCCCACCTCGATCGACAGGTTCTTTTTTTCCTTTTTTTGACACTCAAGGTGTGATCAGAGATTACCCACCAACCCACGGGAGAGAGGAGAGTTAATTAAATTTTTTTCTCCTTCTCCTGAAAGCGGCGTCCCGGAGTTGGATAAGGGGCGGCCCGGTTCTGAGGGTTATCCATGGCTCTCTCTTCCCTGGCGGCGTGTCACGGAGAGATCTAAGGAGCTGCTCCGCCCCGGGACGTGCCACGGCCTGTCTCGGCTAATGGGTCTCGGGCCCGGGCGGCGGCGGGGCTCCTCTGCTCTCCCCCCATCATCTCGGTCCGTGTCGCGGTGCCAGACAACAACAAACCAGCCTCTAATGGATCTTTAGAGAAAAACCCATCGAGCCCTGCATGGCGCCGGCTCCGATGATGAGGGGGGAGAGTCTGGCGGGGGGAGCTCACGCTGACATTTCGGGGTTCCTTGTCCCGCAGGGCCTCCCCCGGCCCCCCCCCGTGCCCCGGCACACGCGTCTGCCTACAGCCTGCCGCCTTTTTCTCTTTCAGGGGGCTTCGGGTCCGGCTGCCGCGGGGGGCTCCATTCACTGTCTGGGCCCGCTGAGAGAGCCGCCCCCCCCCAGCCGTCCCTCGCCGTCTCCCCGCAGCCACTCGCAGGCTTCGTGCCGGGATGCTTGGCCTCGTTTCCATGACGACTGTCCGCTTGTGGCTGGTCGCCCCATTTCTTGACAAAGTGGGAGGTTATCCTTGATAGACCCGAGTCAGGACCTCAGACGGGGAAAGCGCCTTAAAATGAAAAAGAGGGAATCGGGCTGGGGACGAGGGGGGAGGGGCGAGGGGGCAGCGGCCGGCCTCCCGCCAGGAAGGCTCATCTGGTGGGCAGAGGGGGGCTTCTGCGGCAGGAGTGGGGCGCCCAGTTTCCCTCTGAATTCCGTGTGTAACAGGAGAAACAAACAAAGTCTCCTCGGCTAGAAATGGGTGCCTGTCAGAGGTGGGCGTGCGAGGACGATGCCCCGCGGGGACGGGCAGGCCGCCGGGATTGACCCGGGGAGGCGAGCTCAGGGGCGGCTCTAGCCGAGACTTCCGGCTCGGACACCCTCGGCAGTGTGGCTGGAGGGCCGGCCTCGGAGGTCGGGTGGCCGGGCGGGCAGGAGCCAGCCTGGGTCACCTCGAGGGCCCAGGCCGCTGGCCAGGGATGTAAGTCGCCGAGGATGCTGGGACAAGACTCGGGTGGTGACGGCGTGCAGACGTGGAGAGCTTCATACAAATACACAAACGAGGTCTGCAAAGCTCTCTACGCTGTTGATCCGACTTGACCCTCTCCGGCCCTGGGAGGGAAGGGCAGTGGGACGACCCCCTTTTTACAGGAGGGGAAACTGAGGCAGAGCGGCGCAGGAGCTCGCTCGGGTCCTACGGCGTCTCCAGACTCCTCCTTGGTCTTGTGAGAGCTGGACCTCAGCAGGCCTCAATTTAGAGATGGACAAAATGAGGCGTGGCAGGACGGACGCTGGCTAAGCTGGGATTCTGGACGCATTTCCGGCCAAAGAGCCTTTGTCCGAAGCCCAGGAAGGGAACCATCGGGGCCATTTGGGTGAGAAAAGGGCTGTTGTGTGAAGTGACTCAAATGGCAGCGCCGGGGCACCCGGGAGCCAAGGCTGGTCTTTTCAGGCTCGAGGCGAGGGTCTGGCCAGAGCCCGGGACTCCCCGGAGGGGCCTGAGCCCGGCATTGGGCCGATCCTCGTGTGCGAGGAGGGCTGAACCCGGGAGCCTCCCCATGTGCGCTGCATGGATGCAAGTCACGCCTCGTCCTTTAACTCCCCCCCAGCATGCGGCTGTACGGCTTGAATAGCTTTTTGTGCGAAGCAAAGGGATTGCCCTGCCTCTGGCTCCGATTCTGATCCGGCCCTTTTAGGCTAAACTCAGCCCCTGGCCAGCGCCTTGGGGGGAGTCCAGGCCGGCCTCCCTGCCCCCCCTCACCCCAAGAGGGAATGACCCTAACAGGTGGACTTTGCCTCCCCAGGGTGTGGAAGTGCAGACGGATTACATCCCACTGCTGAACTCTCTGGCCGCCTACGGCTGGCAGCTCACCTGTGTGCTCCCTACGCCCATCGTGAAGACCAACAGGTACGGCACACAGTGCCCCAGAGGGTGCCAGGCACTCATTCCCCTCTCTCCCACTGGGTGACTTTGCCCAGAAGATGCCAGGCACTCATTTCTCTCCCATTGGGTGACTTTGCCCCAGAAGGTGCCAGGCACTCATTCCCCTCTCTCCCAGTGGGTGACTTTGCCCCAGAAGGTGCCAGGCACTCATTTCTCTCCCATTGGGTGACTTTGCCCCAGAAGGTGCCAGGCACTCATTCCCCTCTCTCCCATTGGGTGACTTTGCCCAGAAGGTGCCAGGCACTCATTTCTCTCCCATTGGTTGACTTTGCCCCAGAAGGTGCCAAGTACTCTTTTCTCTCTCCCATTGGGTGACTTTGCCCAGAAGGTGCCAGGCACTCATTCCCCTCTCTCCCACTGGGTGACTTTGCCCAGAAAGGTGCCAGGCACTCATTTCTCTCCCATTGGGTGACTTTGCCCCAGAAGGTGCCAGGCACTCATTTCTCTCCCATTGGGTGACTTTGCCCCAGAAGATGCCAGGCACTCATTCCCCTCTCTCCCATTGGGTGACTTTGCCCCAGAAAGTGCCAGGCACTCATTTCTCTCCCATTGGGTGACTTTGCCCAGAAGG
>NW_025372726.1:0-2667 GCF_016433145.1 Gracilinanus agilis
TATATATATATATTTGGTTCTGTAAATGATAATACTGTGGGATGGTCACCAACAAGGAAATTTACTGATAACAGGAGTATCAGAGAAACACAACCAAACAGAATAGATAACAAGGTGGGATATGTCAATCGGCTATTTAAGATTCCTTTCAGGAGAAGGTGGGCTGGCAATGATTCATTGTAGGTACCACATCCAATCCCAGCATTCCATTTTCCTGAACATTGGAAGTAAGTAATGGCCCCATAGAGACTTTATTTAATTTGAGAGGTAATAAGGAGTAGAAATTTTCAACCTGAGAACTTTGCATTAAATGCAGTGATAAGCTACTTGCTAGAGAGTTGGGATAGACAGAATAAGAGGATGGCGGTGCTGTGAGAAGGCTATACTCTTTTCTATGGAATTCCAGAAGGAAATCCAGTTTCAAGAACTGAGTCTTTCAGACATGCTACTTTAACAAAGAGCAACTGGGTGGAGGGACAGGAGTCAAAAATGATTTTGTGATCTGAAGATTTGAACTTCATATTGCACTTAGCATTTCCAGGTGTAAGAATCCTCTCTCTAGCAAACAAGCAGTGGGCCTTCCACAACTTAACAATAAACCTTAGGAGAGCCACACAAGGTTTAGAAAAGTAAAACAACGTGTCCAGGGTCGAAAGACTAGTAAGTATCAGAGAGAGGATTTCAAAGGTGGTCTTGCCAACTCCAAGCCCAGCATGCCATCTATCCTCTGGGTACCAGTACTACTGCCTCCATTCAAGGAGGCAGTCACATTAACTAGGATCTTATTCTGCAACTATGAGTGCCCCTTTCCAAGCAATTCAAGGAATCGGTTTCCAAATGGCTCCAGCATAAATAAGTTACAAGCAATTTATGGTTAATTGATTACTAGAAAGAGACATCCAGACCTTCCTGTCTCCTAGCCCAACACACGGTCCAGTAGGTCATGTTACTTCTGTGTCCTGGTCTTTATATTAAATCTTCTATTTCCTAAAATCTTTGACCTGACCCTGACAGGAGAAACCATTAAGTTCAATGAATTATTCAACAAGGTTAAAAAAATGAAAAGAGATTTCTTAAAACTCTACCAGTGGCTGTAAACCTATAAGCTAGTTGATGGAATGCAAGCCACAATGTAGTCCAATGGTCTCCTAATGGAACCTTATCCTGAGGGCACCGAGCTTTCCCAAGGAGCATCCACACTTCTTGCTTGATGGTGAAGAATCAGATTGCCAGTTCTTCCCATCAGGTCTGAATGACTTCTTGATTACAACTTTGGGGCCCCTTTATGTGATCTGAACCATGAGCCACCTCCTGAGTCTTCTATCATCCCCATAAGGCACTAGGTCAAAAGCTTTAACACCCTTTTTGTTGTAACCTGGAAGTATTTCAGCTCATGTGGCACCAGAGTGGAATTCCAGTCTCAGAGAACAGTATATTGTAGAATCCCAGGAAGACTGGTGGCATCCCCAGGTTATATGGAAAGGAAAGGTTAGAGATGTGGGAAAGTGGGGCACCAATAAACTGTTGGTGGAATTGTGAACTTGCCAAACCATTTCTATTAATATAAATTTTAAAATTAAATTTTAATTTTAAAAAAGGAGATATAAAAGAAGGAAAACAACTACACATCTCTGAGATTGTTGTTTCTTCCCTGTGTTAGCCTTAAGGTGACAAGTCAGATGTGTGACACAGCTCCATCCCCCTTTGGCCTTGGATATACAGACCCTACTACCAAGTGTTTTATGGCTATGTGTTCCTGGGTCCGTTAGAGTAGCTTGAAATGCTGCTTGAAAGTGCCACCTTTCTGAGCAGAAGCAAAGACATTATTCTGCCCATTGTGTAGATTTTAGTCCTTTAGCTAATGTTATCATGAAAGGAGTAGCCACTCATGCAGGGTGTCCCAAAAGTCTTAGTACAATTTGTGTGTGTGTGTGTGTGTTTCACTATTAAAAACTTAAAACAGTACCAAGGCACCATATATAGTGCCTAACACTTAGAAGCGGACTTTACAACTATTATCTCATTAAAGCCTCAAAGCATACTGGAGGAGGTGAATACTAGAGAGGTTATTATCTTCTATTTTACAAGTGAGGAAACTGAGGATCCTGGAGATTCAGTGAGGTGTCTGGAGTGAAAAGCCTAGTAAGTTTTAGAGACCAGGTTGGAGTCAGATCCCTTTACTCCAGCTTTAGTAAGAATTGCCCAATAGCATATTTTTTTTTACAAACAAGGGAATCATACCTACGTCCTCAAACTGAATCTGTTCCCCAAGCTGTCACCCTCTCTCTTTAGCTACCTCCCACTTAGATTTCTTATTTACCTCAAGTTCTGTATGTCCAAAGCAAAGCACCCACTCCCTGTTTTCCCATCTGGCCAATGAGAACTTATACTGTTGTCTCAATCACCAGGTTGAAGACTCCACATCACTTCCTTCCTGTAAGCCCCCATGAATGCCCTCTCTCAGGTGGACTACTATAATTACCTCCTATTTAGTCTTCTTGAATATAATTTCTCTGTGTTTATTCAATTCATGATAAGAAAAAATAATTTATCTTAAACATATGTGTATGTATATATGTGCACATATACATATATATATATATACACAAAGAGACAGAGACAGAGAGAGGGAGAAAGAGAGAGAGAAGGAGATATATATATATATAT
>NW_025372727.1:0-6198 GCF_016433145.1 Gracilinanus agilis
GGTTGAAGCTGGCACTCCAGTGAGCCCGTGAGTAAAGCGGGAGAAAAGGAGCTGAGGTGGAGGGCGGCATCCATGTCCTCTGTGCCCTGTACCTCATCTGGGGCTCGTTAACGGCCCCGAAGATGCCGACACTGGGATGAATGGCTCAGATTCCTCCTCCCAGCTGAGGCCTCAGCAGAGGTTTCTTAGGGATGGGGAAGAGCCTCCTGGGAGCAGGTCTGTGTTTGGAAAGAAAGCTGCTCCCCTCCCCTCCCCTCCTCCCTGCAAGCCTCGTGCACCAAGCTCAAATGAAACCCAGAGATCTGGTCGCCAGCCAAGCACCTTTTTTTTCAGGGCATTTCCCAGATTCAGAGAGAGTAAGGAATCTGTATGCTCTGCAGCGAACCAGTCAGATGGCTCAGTGGGCAGAGCTCTGCGCCTGGAGTCAGGAATACCTGAGCTCACTCAGATCCTGCCTCAGACACCACAGTATGCTCCCGTGCCTCAGTTTCCTCATCTGTAAAATGAGGATAGAATACCACCTGCCGGCCAGGATGATTGCAAGGAGCAAACAGGATGATATTTTCCAAGTGCTTTGGACGCTTTAAAGCATTAATCATTCAGCTCTCTGTGACCAGAGATCACGGGCTTCCCCAGCCTTCTCCAAGTGACTCATCCCCAGCTCCTTCAACGGAGTCTTCTTTAACACGGGTTTCTGAATTTTGAATTTTTATTTTAAACCCTGTCTTAGTAACAACTCTAAGACAGAAGGGCTAGGCCTAGGCAAATGGAGTTAAGTGACTTTCCCAAGGTCTCAGAGGAGGAAGGCAATAAGACTTATTAGGCACCATGCCGCACTTTTATAAATATCTCATTAGGTCCTCACATCGCAGAACTGGTGGACTTCAGAGGCCGTCTTGTTCAAACCCCTTATTTTTCAGATCAAGAAACTGAGGCACAAGGAGGTTGGATGGGGCCCCGGGCCACACTAGAAGTAAGCACGAAAGGCAGGATTTGCACCCAGATCCTCTGACCTCGGTCTGAATACCTGACCCCTTGTTTCTTTTAACCTCACGGACGGGGCTGCCCTCTTCCCCCAAGCCAACACCAAGCCTTGAGCCCTGGCACTTTCACAGTGAAAGCTGAGTAGGTAAAGCTGACTCTCTCCCAGTTGGTCCCAATAGGGCGATGCTGTTTTTTCTCACAACATCCACTTCGCCGGCCCCCCTCCCACCCCTTTTGTTCGAGAAATCCTCCGAATAGGTTTTCCAACAATAACAGACTTGGAAGCGGCCGCCTGCACTTCTGGCGTTTCGCTGTCCCCTCCCATGTTTAACATATCCCTTCCTCCAGTCGGCCCACACAGCTGAATCCCAGCTGGTGTCTAATGAGTGAAAATTCAATGCTAGCACCTTTGTGTATTTATAGGCGCACATTCACGCCCGAGCCGGCTCCATGGGAGAATGAAAGATCAGATGGGGGGCTCTCTCGCTAATCTCTTTCTGGGAGCATGCGTGAATCGCGGCCCAGGCCAAGAAGCTTCCAGGCTGACAATCAGCATTAGAAAGGATTTGGCTCAGCCCCTGGGAAGTGATGTGAACCCATTTCATCTCATGCCCATCATAATTCGTCTGAGTCAGACTAATAAAGGGGCGACGGACTGCAGACCCAGCCACGAATGTGGAAAAAGAGGGAGGGAGGGAGGGAGGGAGGGAGCACAGGAGGGAGGGAGCGTGCATGCCCTACCTGTGGCATGCAACCCTTGGAGATGACCGCCAAAGCTGTTTGTTCCCTTCTATTCTCTCCTGAGGGATTTGCATTTTACAAAAACTCCAGAGAAGCGGAGGGGGTGTCTGGCTATGCCCTAACTTACTGGCATGGAGTCGAGTGCTATTGTTGGTGCTCCGGATCAACTGGAAGGCCTTCTGGAAGCCCATGGCATGCTGGGTAGGGCTGTCGGACGATTTGATGCTGCTGACGAAGGTAGACATTTTTCTTTTCGTCTCGCTGGTGGCTGGAGACAGGAACGTCTTGTAGCACTGATCGAGGGAGCAGGTCCTCACAGTATCCGCCACGGTTAGCACAGAGATCTTGGAGGGGAAGAAACGAATCCGACATCTAGAATTATCTTGTGGTTTACATAAAAAATTCCGCATGTACCGGAGCTCGCAGAATGACAAAGCCACGGAGACGTTTCTGTGGATCTTAGAAACTCACAACTGTAAGGATAAAGGCTGGAGACATCAGTATGGCAGGCTGGAAATGGATTCAGAAGAGATGGGAAGGGGCAGGGGAAGGGCCTCTGGCCTTCGTTCCAAGGTGAAGCCAGTGCTTAGAGTTCCTACGCGATTAAAAAATAGCCCAGCTAGGGGGCAGCTGGGTAGCTCAGTGGATGGAGAGCCAGGCCTAGAGACAGGAGGCTCTAGGTTTAAATCTGGCCTCAGACACTTCCCAGATGTGTGACCCTGGACAGGTCACTTGACCCCCATGGCCTACCCTTACCACTCTTCCACCTATAAGTCAATACACAGAAGTTAAGGGTTTAAAAAAAAAATAGCCCAGCTCCCAAAAAGCCAACAAATGTGTTTCATGCCAAGAAAACGAACCAGGCCTCCGATGGGCCGTTGTTCTGTCTTTGTCTTCTCCCCTACTCTTCCTCCAACGGGAGGGAAACAAAGCCCAGGAGGAGAAAAATCAAACAGATGAAGCATTTTATTTTGACAGGTAATACTAGACTAAGGTGAGCTCTAAGAGAGCTTATCTCATGTTATGGTGGAGGTTAGAAAAGCTCAAAGCCCCCACCCCCACCCCGTCACCTGAATCTCAAAGCAAAGGTATGAGTGGCCATGGGAATGCCCCTGCCACATACACACACGTTCCCCAACTCCCAATACTGAAATACCCAATTGATAAGAAGAGGGATAGGCTTTGAGGAGTCCGTATTCATGTGGGAGAGCAACCACAGGACACTGACAGGTGGTAAACACAAGACTAGATCCACAACCACATCCTGCCAGGGTTCAAGATTCAATCCTCTAAGAGTAGGAAATGCCTTTTCCCCTGGGCTGCTCCCCAAAAGAATTAAATTGTATCTGAAAACTTCCAAGGGTCTGAATGTGCTTTGGACGGACCCCTAGAACTCTGTGCTCACGGAGGGAGAGAATGATCACCTTATCGTGCTCGTCGATGGAGCTCAGGATGACCTGGGCTGCATCCTTGGCGATCTGAAGCTGGGTTTCCGTCACCGAAGCACCATGATCCATGATGACAACGATGTGTTTTGATTGGGGCCGGACTGTAGAGACGTAGATAGGCCTGCAAACATACAAACACAAAATCAGGGTCCAATTCTTCTTGCCTCGAGATTTCCCCCGGAATCTCCAGTCTCCCTCAGCCGGTCGATGAGTGTTTCCCTATGCTTGGCACTGGGTTAGGCAATGGAGATTCCAAGGGAAAATGAAATGCTCTGCACCCGCTCGGAGTTGCCATCAACTGTCCTGGGGTCTGTGGCTTGGCGATCCTCAGTCCTGAGTCCCCCCCCCCCCATCATCAATGATCCACTGCTTTGTCTCTGACCCCTTGAGCTACCTGGCCTAGCAGAGGCAACTGAGCAAGTATCTCGACTTGGTCCACTACACATTTAATCAAGCAACACACATCTCGATACCCACCACGTGCCAAGGGGTACAGAGGATGGACAAGAGGACCCCAGGCTTGGCAAGCCCTGGGTTCAGATGCCCAACGAGATGTGGCATTCCGGGCAAAGCCTTGCCAAAACTCTGTGAATCCTCTACGACGCTCAGCTGCAGAGTCGGCAGCCCCTCTCCCAGCTCATCACACGCCTCTACCAAACACACAAACCACACTTTATCTCCAAACCAGACTTCCGGGAAAGGACCAAACCACTTGGGAAGTCCTGCCCGGGGCCAGGCTGTCCTACTGGGTGAGGGCTGGAGTGCCAACTCCCGGCCATGGTGCATCCTTCCTGCCACAGACCCATATCATCCCCCTCCTCCATTCACTGCCCCTGAATCTCTCCCATCTAATATGGCGCCTCTTGCTCATCAAGTATGTGCTGGCTGGCCACTAGGTGGCACCCAAATGCACAGAGCCCTGGACACCTGAGCTCAAAACCTGTCTCCAACAGCAGCCGTGTGACCCTGGGAAAGTTCTTTAGTCACTCTGTGCCTCAGTTTCCCCACATGTAAAATGGAGACACTGGTAGCACCCATCTCTCAGGCTAGCTGTGAGGATCACGTGGGCTCCCCTATGTAAAGCACTCTGAAAACCTTGAGGTGCCATTATTATTATTATTATTATTATTATTATTATTATTGTTGTTGTTGTTGTTGTTGTTGTTGTTGTTGTTGTTGTTGATATTACTGATCTTTAACTTTGTCACCGATCTTGGAACATTATCTGGGATTCTGAGACTGAGCCCTTTGCCTTGGATCACACAGTCTACACATCTCAGAGCACGACTTGAACCTGGGGCTTCCTGCCCCGTCTCTACTTCCCCTCAGACAAAACGTGTTCTTGCTAATGATTTAACGGACTATTGTTCAGGTAACAGAGCGATGGGGGTGAGGGCTGGAAGGCACCCGAGAGATCGTCCAGTCACGGCTCTCATTGCAGAGAAGGAACCTGTGGCCCAGGGAGGGGAGGGATTCCCCCAAGGTCCCGTGCCTAGTAAGAGGCAAAGTCAAACTTGAACCCAGGTCTTCAGCCTCGGAGCCAGACCTTTCTCGACCACGCTGTGCTCCAGTAAAAACCGTGACTCCCGGGAACAGCGAAGGCTGGCGAACAACCTGGCTTCTAGAGCGGTTTCCTAGGAATGCCGTCAGCTGCGGATCTATCTGTTTGCAATGATGAACATCTGGGGTCAATCTGGGCTTTTTTTTTAAACCGGAATTTGCTTTGAGGTTAGCATAACAGGACCCAGGCACTAAAGAGCTTTTGGTGGATGAAAACAAACAGAGCAGGGAGCTGTCGTGGAAAGAGGCTTGGATGTGGAGGCAAAGGACCTGCGTTCAAATCCTGACCAGGCCACTTACTCTGGGTGACGTGGGGCAAGCCCTGGTTTCCTCCCAGAGCCTGGTCAGGGTTAGATCGGATGCTTTCCAGCTCAAAATCCTACAATCTACAACTGAAGAGTCCCTGAATTGGACCCCAAACACCCTCCTAAATTAGAGCGATACTTCTTGGAGGAGGCCCTGCGGTGTTGGGGAGGAGCTTCATATTCTGGTGCAAGGATGGACTAGCTCATCGCTGAGGTCTGTCCAAATGGATCTGAGATCCTGGGAGCCCCATGCCAGGTTGTGGCTATGCAGCATGGTCGGGATCCCCGAAATCAGCCCGGATCGGAGCTCCTGTGTCACAGATCCCCCTTGGGCAGTCTGATAAAGTCTCCAAATGAATGCATCAAATCAAATATAACTGCAAAGGAAATCAATTATATTAAAGATATTTATCTGTGTGTGTCTCTCTGTGTTCTTGGACTCTTGGTTAAGAAACTGATTGAATCCCTTCTTTTACAGAAAGGGAAACTGAGGCCAGGGAGAGTGAGTGAACTGCTCAACGTTACACAGGTAGCAACTATCAGAGGCATGATTTGAACTCAGGTCCTCTGACTTCAGTACCAGTGCTCTCTCCCTCATTCCACACCGCCTCCCAATAGAAAGCAGATTTAAATTCACCTGAATGGAATGATTCTCTAAACCAAGTCCATCATCTGTCTGTCTGTCTATCTAGCTATCCACCTATGTAGTCTATATTTATCTACCCACATATGTGTGTGTGTGTTTGAAAGAGCAAGCTGGAGGGAGAGACAGAAAAGGGAGAAAAGAGACAGATGGAGATGGAAGGAGAAGGAGAGATAAAGAAAAAAGGAAAAAGAAAGAGACAAAGAGAGGGAAAGGAGGAAGAGATGGGGAGAGAGAAAGAGAGTGATAGAAATAAAAACAGGGGTAGAAAGCAAGAGAGAGGAAGAAGAAGAGAAGAAAAGAAAGGGAGAGAGAAAAGGGAAGGGGAAAGAACAAGCAGAAACAGGAGGAGGGGGAGAAAGAGGAAAGAGAGAGAGAGAAGGAGGGAGGGAGAGAAACAGAGAGAGGGAGGGGGGAGGAAGGGAGGGAGAAAAACAGAGAGAGCTAGAGAAAGAGAGAGAGAAAAAAGAGAGAAAGAAAGAGAAAGAGAGAGAAGAGAAAGAGGGAAGAGAAAGAG
>NW_025372728.1:0-3727 GCF_016433145.1 Gracilinanus agilis
GAGAGAGAACAGCCATGTCCCCAAGAATCTAATCTGGTAGGCCAGGATATTAGCAAAGCAACATTCTAGTCCCAATCCTGCCTTCAACCTAGGTAGGAGAGCATTCTTTCTCCGCCTCTTCCCCCTCTCCTACCATGAGATACTAGACTTTTCCCAGAGGAAGTTTGAAAACCCAGCATCCAGATTTCAAATATAAGAGTGAATCAGTATGAGAGAATGTCGCATCCCCAAAAGTGAGTCAAAAAGACAGGATTTCCAGTGGATTTGGAAGACGAAGTACAAACTCCTCTGCTTGGCATTTAAAGTCTTTCACAAATCTATCTCCGCAGACTTTCTAGATTCCAATCAAACCAGACTGCTAGCTCTTCTCCACATCTGATATGTCCTCGCCCACTTCCACACACTGCCCAGGCCATTCTCCCAGTGTTCCTGAAGTTAACTCTCTCCACATGTCTCCCTTTCAGAATGTTTATCTTCTTTCAAGGTTGAGTTCTGGTCGCGTCACCTCTAAGAAATCACCCCTGTTCCCCAGAGCTGAAGGGAGATCTTTCTCCTCAGTTTTTCATAGATCCTTTTGGACTTACAGAGAGAGAGCAGGGTGCAGTATGGTTGATATGGCATTGGCCTGGGAGTCAAGAGGATGTGAATTCAAATCTAACCTTATAATCCTGGGCAAATTATTTCATTCTCCTGGACCTCAGTTCCCTTGTCTGTAAAATAAGGAGTTGGATTCAGTGACCTCTGAGATGTTTTCCAGCTCCATGTCAATGGTCCTATGACTTCTTCACTTCTAACCTTGTACGTAAGTAGAATAGGAATTGCTTGAGGGAAGGGACTGGGACTATTTAAAACTCTTAGGATCCCCAGACCCAGTACTCGGTTGGTGGTTTTCATTGGTTGAAGGAACTCTCTTTATCCAATGCAGATGGGTGGTATTATTGTTTTGTTTTGGTTTTTGGTCAGTTGTTTTTCAGTCAAGTCTGACTTGCCATGAACCCCTTGGGGGGCTATGTGACAAAAATACTAGAGTAGTTTGCCATTTCCTTCTCTAGCTCATTTTATAGATGAGGAAACTGAGGCAAACAGATCACAGTGACTTTCCCAGGGGTTACATAGCTAGTAAGTATCTGAGGATGGATTTCAACTCAGGTCTTCCTGATTCCAGAGAAGGAAAAAAAAACTGTCCAAGAGGAAACTAATGATAATATTCCTTTTCTCTTTGCTTGCCCTATTCCCATACTATCTCCAGCTGTAACCCCCAAGCTCCAGAAACGCCCTGCCCCCTAGGAGTGAGCTGAGTTGCTTTCAGACTCCCTCAATCTCTCCCTATATATTAGTTCTTCCCCACTGCCAGTGTTGGGAATATGATTTCCTGCAGTCTTGAGCTATAATAGTTAAAGACTTATTTGGAAACAAAAGGGAAGGAGTGTCATGAAAGCCATATGCACAGAGATGGGAGGACTGTGTGATTAGCTGAGAGGCCAAGCACACCTTCTTCCCCTGGCTAGAAAGATGTTCATTAAGACACTGACTAGGGGCCACAAGGTGGCTCAGTGTCTAGAAAGCCAGACCTGGAGACAGCAGGTCTTGGGTTCAAATTTAAGGTCAGACACTTCCTAGCTGGGTGATCCTGGACAAGTCACTTAACTCAAATTGCCTGTCCCTCACTGCTCTTCTACCCTGAAACCAATACTTGGTATTGATTCTAAGACAGGAGGTAAGGTTTTGTGTTTTTTTTTAAGATATTGACTTAACTGATTATATCATGTGTTACCTAAAAGCAACTTCAGATCTGAAAACCTTCACCAAAACCCTATAGGAACAAGACTCGGGAACAAGACCTCAGAGGTCATCTGGATCAACTCTCATTTAATAGGTAAGAAGAGGAGGAAGAAGAGAGGAAGAGGAAGAAGGAGGAGGAGGAGGAGAAGATTGAAGAAGATGAAGGAGGAAAAGGAAGAAAGACAAAGAAGAAGAAAATAAAGGGGTGGGGGAGGGAAGAGGAGGGGAGAGAGAAAAGTAGAATCGATAGCTATTCAACATACAGAAGCAAACAAACAGTAGCATAATGTTTGAAAATGCCAACATTTCCATTTCCTGAGTGAGCAACTCCTTATTTGACACAACTACTAGGAAAGATGGAAAAAAGACTGGTAGAAATTAGGTTTAGACCAACACCTCACACCATACACCAAGGTAGGTACCAAATGAATATATGACCTAAGGTATGAAAGGTCGCATCATAAATAATTAGAAGAGCAAGGAAGAAATTATATTTTATATCTATGGATAGGAGAAGAGTTCACAAATAAGCAAATGATAAGGGGATATTACATAAGATGAAATGAACAATTTTGATTGTTTAAAATTTTTTCACAAACAAATATAAGGGAAATCAGAAGGAAAATAGGTGACTGGTTAAAAAAAATCATTGTAGCAAGTTTCTCTGATTGAGGTCTTTTATCCAAGATATATTAGAAACCAATTCAAACTTGTAAGACTAAGAGCCATTTTCCAGTAGATAAAGGGTCAAGGGATATAAATCTGTAGATTTCAAAGAAAGAGATCCAATCTATCAATAATCATATTAAAAACACTTTAAATGACTCAATTTAAAAATGCAAATCTGAGGTTCCATTTCACATCTATTAGGCTTGCAAGGATAACAGAAGAGGAAAATGACAAATGTTGGAGGGGCTGGGGAAAAATAGGTAAACTGTTTTATTTTCTTTAAAAAAAAAACACTTTCTGCCTTAGAATCAATATTGATTCTAAGGCAAAAGAGTGGTAAGGGCTGGGCAATGGGGGTTAAGTGATTTATCACTATATCACTACTAAGCCTATGCCCAAAAGAAGTCAAAAATAAGAGGGAAAAGATCTCTATTATACAAAAATAATTTATTTTGTTTTTCAGTTATTTCAGTCATGTTTGCCTCTTTGTGACACCATTTGGGGTTTTCTTGGCAAAGATATTGGAATGATTTTTCATTTTCTTCTACAGCTCATTTGACAGATGAGAAAATGAGGCAAACAGGGTTAAGTGACTTGCCAAGGGTCACCCAGCTAGTAAATGTCTGAGGATATATTTGAACTCAGAAAGATTAGTCTTCCTGACTCCAGGCCAGGCATTCTATCTCTTGTAGCACTACCTTCCCAAAAATATCCATAGCAGCTTTTTTTGTGGTAACAAAACAATTGGAAATTAAGGGAGTGTCTTGCTATTGGGAAGTGGCTAAACAAATTGTAGCATATGAGTGTAATGGACTTACTGTGCTATAAGAAATGATTAAATGGACAATTTAGAAAATTGAGAAGAGCTTTATGAGCTGATTCATGGTGAAGTGAGTAGAACTAGGAGGACTGTGTTTCCATTGCTATCAACATAATAGAGAAAAAACAATTTTGAAAGACTAAAACTTTGATCAAGGCAATGGTAAACCACATTTATTCAAAGGAATGAAATCTTCTGACAAAGAGGGAATGAACTTAAAATACAGAATGAATCATGTATTTTCAGACAAGATTAGTGTTGGAATTTGCTTTGCCCAAGTAGGCCACTTTGCATTTTTCCAGTAATTAGTAACTTTTAAAAATTAGTAATTTTTTGATTGCTCATGGGTAGGACGAGCTAACATAATAAAAATGACAATTCTACCCAAATTAATTTACCTATTTAGCGCCATACCTATCAAGCTACCAAAAAACTTCTTTACTGAATTAGAAAAAA
>NW_025372729.1:0-2683 GCF_016433145.1 Gracilinanus agilis
GATGATGATGATGATGATGATGATGATGATGATGATGATTAGAACATACAGCCCTTGAGGGCAGCATGAGACACTGTGTTAAGTGCTTAAGAAATGCTTGCTGACTGACTATTATTTAATCGAAATGACCTTGGACAAGTCACTTTGTTTCTCTGGGCCTCGTTTTCCTCTACTGGAAAACAAGGTGGTGGGGCTTTACTAGATGACCTCTGCTGTCTGTTCTAGTTCTAAATTTGTGCTCCTACAGTCTTCATTTCATGAATCAGGATGCTGCCACATATCTAGTAAGTGGCAAAGATGGGATTTGAATGCAGGGGTTCTTTTTTTTTAAAAAACCCTTACCTTCTGTCTTAGAATCAATACTATCTATTGATTCCAAGGCAGAAGAGCAATAAGGGCTAAGCAATGGGGGTTAAGTGGCTTGCCCAGAGTCACGCAAGTAGTAAATATCTGAGAGCAGATTTGAACCCAGGACCTCCCATTTCTAGGCATGAGCCACCTAACTGCCTCTAAACCCATGTTTTCTGCCTATACCACCATAGGGCACTAACAATTATTCCACTGGAATAAATGCATCTTGTAATGCAGCCATTTCTAGGAGATAGGCAGACAAGGAGCATGAAAGACAGCTTCAGCATTACCTACAGTGAACTTGCTGGACAAGCAAGGGGCTGCCCTGCAGGGAAACTTGCCTGATTATAAAATTCATATTATTACTCTAAGAAAAGATGGAGGCTCCTTGCCAGCATGCCTGGGGAGCAGCCCTTACTGATGTCCTGTTTAGAGTTCACTTCAACCCTTTGTGTTGTAAGTCTCAATTTCTACACTGAGTGTTCAATTCCAGTTAGTCCCCAAGATAGCATCAAAAATGGAGTCAAAATTCGGCACATCCCCAGGCCAGAGCAGCCAAAGTATACAATGCCACAGGGGGGAACTGGCATGATCCAAAACTCTCCTGTGGTTATGACGTCTTCTAGAGACTCTCCAGAAGGCAGATATAATAGAAATGTTAGTCACCCTCCAACCAGTCTTACCAGGAAGGAGCTAGAAGAGAGCCCACTTATAACAGAGGATGTTCTTACTTTAAGAAGCAACATGGGATGGGGAAAGACCACTGGACTTGGAGTCAGAGGACCAGAGTCCAAATGCTAGGTCTGCTATTTACTAGTCAGGGGACCTGGAATCCATGACATCTTGAAGTAGTCCTTTCTATTCTAGGACATCTCTAATTTTTGGAATTTCTCCTGACAAGAGAGCTTAAAACTACCTCTTTGCCACTTCCACCCACTCTTGGTTCTGCCGACTGAAGCCAATTCTAAAATCCTGGGATGCCAAGTGTGGGAGGGACCTTGACTGTTAGCTAGTGCAACCTCTTTATCTTTATCTTTATTTTTCCCTTTAACTGACCCAGGCTGAAATAGCTAGTTACCGTAGAGGCTAGATGCTGAGCCCCCCATTTTTTTATTATTTAAAAGCACTATTCTGAGAAGGGGTCTTTGAGCTTTACCAGATTGCCAATGGGATCCAGGATACAAAATAAGACTAAGAACCCTGCTCTAGTCCTAATTTTATAGAAGAGGAAACCAAGGCAAGAGAAATCATAAGAAGAGAAAGAAGATTCCCATATTTAAGAAAGGTTTTAATAAACAGTTGAAAAGAAAAAGGTTTTCTCATTAACTTGCAGTTAACCAGAAAGTTCACAAGTAGGACTGGAGAAGGAAATGGCAAACCACTCCAGTATCTTTTTTTTTTCTTCTAAAACTCTTACCTTCTGTCCTAATATCAGTTCTAGGACAGAAGAGAGGCAAGGACTAGGCAATTGGGGTTAAGTGACTTGCCCGGAATCACATAGCTAGGAAGTGTCCAAGACCAAACTTGAACCCTGATTCTTCTGACTCCACGCCTGGCGTTTTATCCTCTGTGCTACCTAGATGCCCCACTCTAGTATCTTTGCCAATAAAGCCCTAAGAGGGGTCACGAAGAGCCAGACACAACTGAAACAATTGAAAAACAACAATTACTATCATTATAGGATCAAAATCTAGAATCATTCGAAGGAAAAAAAATGGATAATCACTATCCTCATGGCTAGGGAGCAGCTCTTACTGAAATCCTACTTTGAGTTAGAGGAAGAAACATCGTGAGCCATCTAGTCCAGTAGCACGTCCCCACCATTTTATAGAATACGAAACTGAGGATAAGGGATGTACAAAACAATTTGCTCAAATCTACACAGGTAGTAGGCAACAGAGGTGGTATCTGAACCCAAATCCACCCAACCGAGGCCCCTAGCTCATTCCATTGTAGTACATGGTCCTCACTTGGCAGGTTATAAGAAATTGTTTGGATGGATGTTGACGACTCTTCCAACAGCTTTGCATTCAGTAAGAACAAAAACCTAGGAAGATATGCCCAACATAAGAAAATTCTATGAGCTCTTTGCCAAAACAGCTCGGAAGAAAGAAAAGCATCTTTAGAAACTAGTACCTAGATCTAAGTAGAAAACTTTGTTTATGATATAATATGTGACATGATGTAAATATAGCATAATACAATATAACAGTGATATAATATGGCGTACTATGTCAGTATAACAATATAACGTAACATTATATGTAATGCAATGTAATACAACATCATAATATGATATGATATAATGTAATATACTATACTATAATATAAT
>NW_025372730.1:0-6641 GCF_016433145.1 Gracilinanus agilis
TCTCCACGCCCGGAAGCCTGGCAAATGTCAGAGGATGTGCCCGGGAAGTGAGTGGTCCTGCATCTCGGATCCCGCCGCGGCAGCAGCCGGTGCCCCGTGCCAGCTCCCGTCCAGGCCGCTCCGCAGAGCAGTGGGTGGCTGTAGGACAGGCCTTCTGCTGCCGGATGGCGGGACAGCTCAGAGTGAATCACCGGCGGGAGGCTTCCTTTATTCCCAGGGGCAGGAGCGCAGCCCCGCTGCCGCCGCATTCCTGGGCTCCGGAGGGGGCATTTTCCCTGCAGACATTCCGGGGAGGGGGACGAGGAGGTCTGAGGAGGTCGAGCACAGGGAAAGGATTCTGGAATCCCGCTCGGGCTGTCCCACTGTCGCTGCGCCCAGGACCCCGGGAAGGAGGTGGCCTCTTCCAAACAGCCCCAGCAGCGGGGCCAGCCTGGGATATCCGGGCGCGTCCAGCTCTAACGTCTCTAACGGCCGACATTCCGTGTTCTCAGTGCCTGTTTACATCTCTCCCATCTCTAACTTTGTCGTGCTGTGGCCCCTCTCAGACGGATATGCCATTCTCTGACCTGGTGCTAACATTCTAGGCTCTAATGACCCCTCCAAGACTAATCAATCATTCCATTCATAAAAAAAACAACTAGAGGGGGCAGCTGGGTGGCTCAGTGGATTAAGAGCCAAGCTTGGAGGTCCTGGGTTCAAATTTGACCTCAGACACTACCTAGCTGTGTGACCCTGGGCAAGTCACTTGACCCCCATTGCCTAACCCTTACCACTCTTCTGCCTTGGGACTAATGCACATGGTATTGCTTCCAAGATGGAAGGGAAGGGTTTAAAAAACAAACAAACTACTGTGGGCTGGGCACTGAGGGTACAAAGAACAAAAAAGAGCAGTTCCAGCACTGGAGAAGCTCACAGCCCATTCCAAGGCTCCAGGTTCTATCTTCTAAGATCTTGTCCAGCTCTAGCATAATATATTCGATGTTCTAACAATGTTGCCTGAAACCTAATGGAATGCAAGAAGGGCTGAATATACCATAATCCATCAGCCAGGCACCAGGACTTCCCCTGACACCATGTACCCTGGCAGAAGAAATGAGGCTTTCATAGAGGAAGAAAATTGCATTACTTCATTGGCAGTCCAACAGAAGGAGGGGACCTTAGAGGTCACTCCATCCCATCCCCTCCTTTTACAGACAAAGAGACGGAGGACTGAGCTGGCAGCCTAAGCCCCCGCCCTGGGGCAGCGGCAGGACAGGGAGCCGAAGAGAAGCCTTCCCAAGGTGCTCTGGCAGGCTGGACAATGGGGCAAACAACAGCAGTTCCTATTTCCCCAGCTCCTCTGATTCCACAAAACACCCATCTCTGGAAGTGTCCTGACGAACTAGAAAACAGTGATTGTCTTCCCCTTTTGGTGTCAGAGAACACTATGGCACAGAAGGGAAATGACTTGTCCAAAGTCACCCAGCTAATAATATCGCAGCAAGGATGCAGAATACTTTCTGACAGATGTTCTTTCCCCCACCCCAAATGCTTTTAGCTTTGACGGATACCTGTCACATTTGTCAAAACAAAAGGCATTCTTTTAAACTGTCACGATCTAACTGAAAAAATAAATGTTTAAAAAGGAAATAAAAGAAAAATGTATCAACATGTCACCTGGGAAATAAATAAATTTAAATCATGATTTAAAAAAAATCATGTCAAGCTCCATCCCTCGTTGTTCCTCTCCTTAGGACCCGTGACTCTGGACCAGGATGCTGGGTAGACAGCTTGAAAGGGTTCCCTGTACTTTGCACTTGTGAGCTACAGAATATTCTAAAGTTTTCCGGGCGCTTTCCCACTCTGGATCTCAAGTGATCCTTGCAAGAACTGTGAGGCAGCCAGGGAAGGGATGATTGTCCCGCTCACAAAGGAGGAAGCAGGGCCCAAACAGGGGAAGGCACTTGCCCAACAACGTGCAGCTGAGCCAGGACACTAGCCCAGCTGGTTGCTTCCAGAATCAGTTTGTTCTTTCCTCTAATCACGAGACTTCTCAGGAGTGGTTGGAGTCCCACTAAACACCCTGGAAACACACAGGGATTCCAGCGCGTGGCTGCAACAAACTTCCTTTTCCTGTGGTCATCCTGGCACTACTGAGCAACACTTTAGGGAGGGGAGTCAGGCAGGAAATTCTTCCTCTCAGGACAAACCATTCCAAATTCCCCTCGAATCTGGCCTCCTCTTTACAATGGCAAACACCTCCAACGACGAGGGGCATCGGCCCCCCTTCTGTTTGGATGGACCAGAATAATGGCTTCTGATTCATTCCTCCCAGCCTCCACTCTGCTCTTGACCCATGTCCAAACCCACAAGCTCTTAAGAAGTCAGCTGAGAATCTCAAATAGCTTTGGGGCCTGTTTTGTGCTTTGGGGCCTTGGTTCACTGGAGCTCTTGAAGCAAGTTTACTCTGGGTCACTTGTGGGCAGGGCAGGGTACTTGGGGAATTGCTCATTCCTGAGCAAAGCAGAAGATTGCAAGGGCTGGTTGCTGGTGGGCTACCCACAGCGAGGCATCTATCTCCAGTGCCTCCCCTTGAAAATCCCAGGCTTCACGGGGTTCCTTCAATAGGTGGCTTCCTTTTAAGGGTTTAAAAAAGAGAAAGAGCCTACTGTGTGCTAGGCAGTCAGATGGCAGAGTAGATGGAGTATCAGCTATGGAGTTAGGAAAGCATGAATTCAAATCGGACCTCAGTCGCTTACCAGCAATGTGACGCTGGGCAAGTCACTGTGAAACAGGGATAATAACAGCACCTACCTCCTGTGGATGTTGTGAGGATCAAAGGAGGTAATATTTGTAAATCACTTACAGGAAAGTGCCTGGCACGCAGTTGGCACTTCCCCAGGAACTGTGCTGGGCAATGAGTATTCAGAGACAAATGTAATATCCCCTGCCCTCGAGGAGCTTACATTCAACTGGGAGGGGAGGAGAGGGAAGGGGACAAGATTATACAAAACCTGTATTTTTACTTCATCTGTATGGGGACCCCTCTAGCAACTCCTGTCAATACCTCTTCCTCTATTTAGTCTGTCAGAAAACATTTATTAAGCCCCTCTGATGTGCCAGGCATTGTGCTAAGTGCTGGGAATCCAAAAGCAAAAGACAATCCCTGCCTTCAAGGATTCTATGATTTCTCTGATCAAATAAATGAGTTAATAAATAATATGCATAAAGGCTGGATGACTACCAAAGCCCTCCAAGAGTTTGCCTGGGCTTGGACAGCAACCTCCGGAGAGTCACACTCTAGCTAGCACCTGCACCCAGGGGACCCCGAAACCTGAAATGCATGCATCAGGTCAAATGTCCAAGAGTTTGTGTGTGGTTGAGGGGAACTTAGGGAGATGGGGATGGAGGGTGTGTGCCTGGGGACCATCAGAAAGCTTTTCCCCATCATGCCCTGTGATCCAGCAATAGCACTACTGGGTTTATATCCAAAGAGATTAAAAAAAAAACAAGCAAGGACCTATTTGTACAAAAAATATTTATAGCTGCCTTTTTGTGATGGCAAAAGAAAGGAAAACGAAGGGGTGTCCCTTGTTTGGAAAATAGCTGAACAATTTGTGGTATGTGATGGGGATGGAGTATTATGTGCTATAAGGAATAATGAACTGGAGGAATTCCATGTGAACTGGAATGACCTCCAGGAACTGATGCAGAGCAAAAGGAGCAGAACCAGGAGAACATTGTACACAGAGACTGATACACTGTGGGATGATCAAATGTGATAGACTGCTATTAATAGCAATGCAATAATCCAGGACAATCCGGAGGGACTTGGGAGAAAGAATGCTGTCCACATAGAGGGAAAGAACCATGGGAGTAGAAATGCAGAAGGAAAACATGACTTCTCACTTGTTTATATGGGTATGTGATTGGGGGGTTTAGTTTTAAAGGACTGTTCTTTTAAAAAATGAATAATATGGAAATGGGTTCAAGTGATACTATATAGACATATATGTACATGTATGTATAACCCAGTGGAATTGCTTGTCAACTCTGGGAGATGGGAGGGAAAAAACAGGAATTGTGTTATCATGGGGAAAAAAATTTTAAAGAAATTTAAAAAGAAAACTTTTTCTGTGGGACATTGCCTCTGAATTTTGCTTTGAAGATGCTCAGAAATACTCAGTGGGGAGAAGAGAGGAAAGGACAGAGGCAGGAAGCATGACAGCCAGGGAAAAGGGAGGTAGGTGGGAGATGGAATGTCATGTGTGGAAGACAGCATCCAGGAGGTCAGTCCAGCTAGAACCTGGAGAGGATGAGGAGGACCGTGAAACTGATCTGAAAAGCCAGGCAGGAACCAGATGGAGGAGAACATTAAATACCCCACAGTGGAGCTTGTGCATTGTCCTAAACTCAGTAGGGAGCCAAGGAAGCTTGTTGGGCAGAGGGGTAGCGAGCTCACATGTATGCCTTAGCAACATCAGTTTGACACATTCAGGTCTGGAATTTGGATGATGCAGGGACTCTGGATAACAATGTAGAAAGCCAACCATTCTTTTCCATGATGTGTATCCTTCCAGGATTTGTAGTCTAAATATCTAGGTTCTCCCCTCGCCTCCCAGCCCCGAGCTTCCCTCTTCCCCACCCTCTCCCAGCTTTGACATCCCCCATTCTAAGGGCCCTCCCAGCTCTGACATTTCATGTTCTGAGGCCACATAATGCTCTGAGGTCCTGTATTCTAATGTCCTTCCCACCTCTGACATTCTTCAATTTCTCTGATCAAATGAGTTAACAAATAATACATAAAAGGACTCTGTGACTATACATGACTACCTAATTATGAATTGTCATTTTTTGATGATCAGGGCTTTATTAAGCCATTATTATGTAATTATATTATTTATTTTTCTAATAATTCATAAAAATCAAGGTAATTTTTTCAAAAACAATTATATTAATGTTTCCATGTGAAAGAAATTGTTGAGGAAATTAATTCATGAAGGTTTCTTTAAATTCAACTTTTTTCTTGAAATCCTAGAATGAATGAGACCTCAGATATTCATGTAGTATACTACCACCTCTCTTTTTCTTACAGATAGGGAAACTGAGGCTACAGGGAAGTGAGAAGTTTTGGTCAGGGTCAGATAAATCAGTGTCAGAACTCAAAGCAGGATCTCCCTCCTACACAATATCCTGAGATGGATAGATTCCCTTAACAATAAGGAGACTGACCACTTTTCCAAAGTTTCATTTGGTCCCTGCCCCCTCCAGATTTAGTGGATGTTTGGTCAGACAGGAGGCCAGTTCTGCTTTGCCTGTTCTCTGGTTTCAGTCCTCCAGATGTACAAGCGAGGAGTGTGGTCCAGCCTGGGAGAGGATTCTCTTTTCTCCTGCTATTGACAGGGCAGGTGACTTTGGCCAAGTTGCCCAGTTGTCTCCATAATCAATAAATGCCTCTTGGACAACCCAAGGGTAGAGCCCCCTCGGTAAGGCTTTCTGGGAAGGGAAGTTTAAAGGAACTGAATGGTGTTGAGCCTGGAGAAGAGATGACTTAATGGGGTCATGATTGCACATCTCTGAAGGAGTATAAAATTTTTAAAAGGAGTTAGACTTATTCAGTTTGGCCCCAGGGGGTAGAGACAGCATGATATATTGGAAAATGAGCTGGATTGGAAGTCAGAGGCTCTGAGTTCAGATTTTTTCTCTGCCAGTTACTGTGTGTAACTTTGGCAAGACACCTAAGATCATTGGACCTCAATGTCCTTCTCAGTAAAATGAAAGGATTGGATTAGTTAACCTCTAAGGTCCCTTCCAACTCTAAATCTATGACCCTATAAATTAGTAGCAATGCAGGAAGGTAGGGGAAATGGCTAAAGGTAGATCAATTTGGTTTTGTTTTTTGTTTTTTTAAACCCTTAACTTCTATGTATTGGCTCCTAGGTGGAAGAGTGGTAAGGGTGGGCAATGGGGGTCAAGTGACTTGCCCAGGGTCACACAGCTGGGAAGTGTCTGAGGCTGAATTTGAACCTAGGACCTCCTGTCTCTAGGCCTGACTCTCCATCCACTGAGATACCCAGCTGCCCCAAAGGTAGATCAATTTGGACTAAAAACAAGAAAGACTTTTAAATCAATAGGCATTTGTTAAGTGCCTACTATGTGTTGAGAGAGGCAGCATAGTATAGAAGATCAACATTTAGTCCTAAAAGGCAGGAAGCGCCATACTGACCACACAAAAGTGGGTAAATGATTTGTCCCTTCAGTACTCTAGGCAGCTCTCCAAGAGCAAGAGGGTCCTCACCCAGGCACTCAGAGATGAGATAGGGAAAATTCTTCAGCTTTATTTTCATTAATCTCCAAGTACAATTTTAAATTTTCTTACATTATAAATTTCTTTTTTAAAAAATCATGATGTGGAGAGACCTCCGGGAACTGATGCAGAGCGAAAGGAGCAGAGCCAGAAGAACTCTATACACAGAGACTGACATTCTGTGTAAAATTGAATGTAATGGACCTCTGTACCAGCAGCAATGCAATGACCCAGGACAATTCTGAGGGATTTATGGTAAAGATGCTACCCACATTCAGAGGAAGGACTGCAGGAGAGGAAACATATAAGAAAAGCAACTGCTTGAACGCATGGGTCGGGGTGGACATGATTGAGG
>NW_025372731.1:0-6331 GCF_016433145.1 Gracilinanus agilis
GGGGTGAAGGGGGTGAAGGGTAAAGTAAAAACATGACTTATGTAACTGGGAAATTTTTTCTAAAAATAAAAAAATATTTAAAAAAATTATCTTCCATCTTAAAATCAATATTAAGCATCAGTGCCAAGAAAGAAGAGTAGTAAAAGCTAGGCGATTGGGGTTAAGTGACTTGCCTAGGGGCACACAGCTAGGAATGTCTGAAGCCAAGACTTTCAATTATTTTTTGACAGAAAACTAGAGCTAAATAGAAAATTTGAAATGGAAACCCAAGAGTCAAGATATATTTGAATCATTTCTTACATATCTTAGAAATGAGACCTTTATCAGAAAATCCTTATTGGAAAGATTTTTTCTCCCCTATAGTAGCCAGCTTCCCTTCTAATTTTAGTACTATTAGCTTCATTTGTGGAAAAATATGTAAATTTCATATAATCGATTTTTATTTCTTTTCGCTTGATCTTCTTGATTTTCCTTACCCAAAGTCCACTCATAGATTTTTAACATTTCTTTCTTTCCTTTTAAACTCCTCTTTGAGTCCCATCCTTCATGGTTAAAATTTGTTTTGGTTTTGACTAAACTGTCCCTAACTCTACCCTCTCTCTTATTACAATTACGATCTCACCTTATGTCCTCTGCTTATCTGCTAAATAGAATATACTCAAATCTGTGCATATATATGAAATCTTCCCTCCTTTAGACAGTCCAGATGGAAGTAAGGTTCAAGTGCGGCCCATTCCCCCATCTTTCCTCTTTGTTTGCATGGTCTTCCATTTGTACACCCTGATGAGATAATTTCATCCACTCTTTCCCTTTTCTCCCTACTTATTAATTTTCCTTCCTTCTTTTAAGATAATCAAAACATGTAAAAACCACTTCCAAATCCTGTCTTTTTGTTGTTGTTCAGTTGTGTCCAACTCTTCATGGTCCGATGGATTTTTGGCAAAGATGCTAGAGTGGTTTGCCATTTTCTTCTCCATTGTGTCTCCATTTTACAGAAGCAAAACTGAGGCAAATAGGGATTGAATAACTAGCTCAGAGTCACACAGCTAGTGTCTGAGTTTGGATTTCAACTCAGATCTCCTTGCCTCCAGGTTCTGTGCTCTTTTCATTGTATCACCTAGGTGCCTTATTTTCTGTCTTAATAGGTTCCCTCCAATGACTCCAATGATACTAGAATTTTGATGGGATCATCAACTCCCCCCACAGAAGGTAAGTACTTCATTTTTGTTTAATCCTTCATTTTTAAAATTCATATTTAACATTTTATATTTCTCTTGACTCCTTGTTTGTATTTCAGAGTTTCTACCTTGTTTTGGCTTTTTCATCAGGAATGCTTGGAAGTCCTCTATTTCATTAAAACTCTTTTTTTTTCCCCTTGAAAGATTGTACTCAGTTTTTGTAAGGTCAATTATTCTTGGAATATTATATTTAAAGTTCTCCATTTTTTAGGATAGTTTCTAAATCTTATGCAATTCTAATTGCGCTCCTTTCTTTTGTTTGAATTATTTTTTTCTTTGACCTGGAAATGCTGAGTGTGTAATATAATATTCTTGAAAGTTTTCATTTTGGATTTATTTTGGAGGATGATTGATGAATTCTTTCTATTTTCACTTTACTAGATAGCTTTCATATATCCTGGCAGTTTTTCATGGTTTCTTGAAATATGATATCTAGGATCTTTTAAAAATTTTTATATTTTTTCTGTTTCTTCAATCTTTTTACATGGTTTTAATATTTTTGGTTGTCTCCTGGAATCTATTTGGCCCACTCTAATTTTCAAGAAATCTATTGCTTGGATAAGGTTTTGTACCTTTTGTGCTGTCTTAGTTTTTATTGTGGTATTTTTAGATTCACTGCTTTTCTGGTTTGTTTTTGCATACATGATTAATTCATGTGTATTTTATTTCTTTTTTATTGATGAAAGTGATTGGCGATATAGTAGATTTTCTCCTCAAGGCTGCCTTGGATGCATCTCCAATGTTTTTATGTGCTACTGCATTGTCGTTATATTCTTTGATAGAAGTATCTATTATTTCTATCCTTTGGCTCATTCTATAATATTAACTTATTTTGTCTCCATTCAAGTTTAAATTATTTATTTTATTTAAAGGCCTTTTATTGATTATAGTTTTTATTTTGTGATCAGTAATGGGCTTTTTTCTGCTTTTATGCAATTATTTTTGAGACTTTTGTCATATCAATAATTAGTTCTTAGAAAGGTGTCATATACTGCTAAGAAATATGCAGAAATACAGATTGACAAATATGAAATATATCAATATATTTATATAAATATAAAATATGTATTTTATTCCCTTCCAGTAATTACCATGGCTCTCTCATATATTGCTATCCTAAATTTTTTAAAGTCCTTAACCTCTTCCTTGTTTATCTTTTGGTTAGATTTATCTAGGTATGAAAGAGGTCCCCAATTATTATAGTTTTTACTATCCATTTCTCTCTTTAATTTTATTACATTTTCCTTTAAGTATTTTAGTCTTAAGCCATTCAACACACACACACATTAAACATTGACATTATTTCACTGTCTGATGTCTTTTAGAATAATGTAGTTTTTCTGTTTATCTATTATATCTGTATCCATTTTAGATCACAATATCTACCTCTACTTTTTTCTACTAATGAAATTCTTTGTGGATTTACTGTGTTTGATCATGATTATTATAATTTTTTTCCTTTTTGTTCCTGAGAGGAGATTGAGGATAAGGAGAGGTAGGAAGCACACAGCTAGGTGGCCCAGTGGGCAGAGTGCATGACCTGCAGCTGGGAAGTCTCATCTTCCTGAGTTTAAATCTGGCCTTAAACATTTACTAGCTGGTGTGATCTCAGGCAATTCACTTAACCCTATTTGCCTCAATGTCCTCATGGCAAACCACTCCAGTACTACTAAGAAAACCCCAAAAGGGGTCATGAAGACACAACTGAACAACAAAAAGAAAAGTGGCAAAGAAAAGTTGGAAACAGTATGAGATGCCTTCAAGAACTTGGTTGAAAAGATTTAAAAGAATTCAAAGAAAGAATAACCATGATTCCATGGGCAAAATTATATTGCTGATATCAGCCTTATCAGAATGAGAAGACCTCAGCAATGAATTTCATAAGATGCAAGGAGAAAAAAAAATGATTGAGGAGGAAAAAAAGGATTTGTTTAATAAAACTAATGTGGATGCACAGGAGCTCATCAAGCAATACATATTTTAAAAGGACAAGAACAGGAGTCAGAATCAAGAGCAGGTTGCAAAGGATGAATAAAAAGTGTTCATACTCTGGCCAGCATTATGCTAATGATTAAAGATATAAATATAGGAAAGCATTGATCTGACATGTTTTAAGACATGAAAACAACACATAAAGGGGAGAGAGAAATAAGATAGAAATCAGGGTGGGGGAGAATGCACACAACCATATGGTCTAGAAATGTCCAAGATGTGATGTGGAACCCTGGTTGCAAGTAAGGAAGTGAAGGTGGCCAAGAAAATTCAGGCAGAGCATAAGGTTCAAATGGGAGAAGGATGTCTAGAGGATAAGGATGGTGGCCAGAAGGCTGATGGTACTGTTTAGGAATGTCTAAGAGTGGTTATGGACTGGTTTAGTGCAAGATAATGGAAAAAAGCATTTGGATATAATTGCATGGTATTTGATAAACCCAGAGACTCCAACTACTGGGACAAGAATTTCCTATTTAATAAAAATTTCTGTGAAAACTAGAGTGGCTGAACAGAAATTAGATTCAGACTAACAACTTACACCATATTTCTCAATAAGTTCCAAATGGGAATATGATCTAAACCTGATCATGAATAAACTTGAGTGGAAAGGAGGGAAATACCTTCACAACTATGGATAGGAGAACAATTTTTTATCAAACAAGAAATAAGGATGATTATAAAAATGAAAAATGATGATTTGGATTATATAAAAATGAAAATATTTTAAATAAGCATAAATTCAATTAGAATATAAAGGGAATCAATGAGGAAACAATTTATGAAGTTAATTTCTCTGATAAAGATCTAATATATAATATATATAGGAAATTTACACAAATATTTAAGAACAATAACCATTTTTCAAAACTGAAAAATGCAATCTATCAAGAATAATATAGAAAATATTCTAAATAACTAATAAGGAAATAAATACAATGATGTTCAGTCATTTACAATTGTGCTAAACTCTTCATGAACCTATTTGAGAGTTTTCTTATCAAAGATATTGAAGTGGTTTGCCATTTCCTTCTCCAGTTCATTTTTACAGATGGGGAAACTGAGACAAGCAGGGTTAAATGACTTGCCCAGTTTCACAAAATTGGTATCTGAGGTCAAATTTGAACTCGGGAAGCTGAGTTTTCCTGATTTAAGGCCTGACACTCTATCAACTGTGCCATCTAGCTGCAAAATAATATAAATTAAAACAGCTCTAAAATTTCATCTCATTCCTATCAGACTGGTGAGGATAACAAAAGATGAAAATGGCAATTATTGGTGGGAATATTGGAGGACAGGCATATGCATGTACTATTTTGGAGGAGTTTTTTCTTTCCTGAATAAATTCAAATTTAGGCCTAGTTCCAGGATCTATTATCTAAAGCTATTGAATGAAATCTCTTGATGGCAAGTATTCTAAATCATAAAGATTTAAAAAAAAATAATATCTAGAGGGACAGCTAGGTGGTTCAGTGGATTGAGAACCAGACCCAGAGATGGGAGGACCTGGATTCAAATATGGCCTTAGATACTTACTTGTTGTGTGACCCTGGACAAGTCACTTAACCCTTATTGCCTTAACCCTTATCACTCTTCTTTGGAACCAGTTCACAATATTGAATCTAAGATGAAAGAGAGGGATTAAAAAAAAATAACTCACTACACATTTGCTTCACTGTCCTAAAATTTTCCTATCTATGCCATTATTTTATATTAGCCAACTGACTGGGGGTAAGGGAGCATGGAAAACCACTTACTAACCTCCAAAGGAGGGAAACTGAGGACTACAGAAGTTAGAGACTTTCCTAGTGTTATATAACGAGGAAATAGAGAGCTTTGATCTTTGAGGTAGTGTGGTCATATGAAAAGATTTGGGGTCAGAGAATTCAAATACTGCTTCTATAATATATTACAATATAATATTATCTGTGCAACTCAGGTAAGTCACAATTTCTCTGATTCTTATTTTTTGCTCCAATCTAAAACGAGGGGGTTGTACTCTAACCTAACAGAATCAAAGAATTTGAGAAATGTGATGGCTCTCAGGGACATTTGAAACCAAACTGTATGTGGAGGAATCCTCACTGTAGCAGAGCTGACAAGTGGCTTGTCCAATTTCAGCTTGAAGAAGAAAGATCTCTTCTCATGTTGCAGCAGCACATTTCACTGAATTAGCTCTAATTATTAGAATTTTTTTCAAATGAAATTTTTATCAAACCAAAATTTACCTTTTTTCCAACTTCATCCATTGTTCATGGTTCCATCCTCTATGGCCAAACAGAATAAATTAAATCCTCCTCTATATAGAGTCTTTTCTATTTCTAAATCCATGATCCTGTGTCATGTCACCTACAGTCTTCTAAATCTAAATCTATGATCTTATGATTTTTCCAGTGAAGCCTTTCTCTCTACCCCCACTCACAACCTTTAGCATTCTTTTTATTTATTTATATTTATTTTATTTTTAAAATTTTTTCCATGGTTACATGATTCTTGTTGTCTCCCTCCTCTCTTCCCTTCTCCCTCCCAGAGCTGACAAGCAATTTCACTGGATTTTATATATATATAATCACTCAAATCCTATTTCCATATTATTCATTTTTGTAATAGAGCAATTTTTCAAAACTGAAACCCCTAATCATATACCTATATAAACAAGTGATAAATCATATGTTTTCTTCTGGATTTCTCCTCCCCCAGTTCTTTTTCTAGATATGAGAAGCATTCTTTCTGTGAAGAGAGAATTAAACTCTCTTTGTTTATTTTTAATGTAATCAATCAGCAACCTTTAATTTAATCAATCAAGAATTTAAAATACCCCTACTTAACACTTAGTGAGTCACTAAGTAAGAGAGTTCACAAGTTCACTTACTAGAAAAAAAGTTCACAACCCCAAAGCCACAAGCACTGCTCCCCTTGGGCAGTGCTAAGCAAATTGGGAGACTGTGATTAGTTCTCGTGAAGAGGGAGAAAGAAGAGAAGTGATGTGGAAGAAGTACTATAAAAGGCGAGACAGAGAAGATTCATTTATTCCTTCCTTGACTCTTTGGCAAGGTCTCTCTCTCTCTCTCTCTCTCTCTCTCTCTCTCTCTCTCTCTCTCTCT
>NW_025372732.1:0-2375 GCF_016433145.1 Gracilinanus agilis
GTAGAATGTGTTGCCTTGGGAGGGAGCAGATTTCACATCTCTGAACATTTTCAGAAAAAAAATGCAGATGACTATTCATCATAAATGTTATAAAGGAGACTCTTGCTCAGGCATGGCTTGAACTAGATGACCTCTGAGGTCCCTTCTAATGCTGGGGTTCTGTGATGGCTACTATCTATGAAGAAGACACTTTGGACCCATTGTTATTAGGGCACGTGTTCCGAGTTGCTAACCCAATGTGCTGTTGGATTGCTTCTTCTAACTAGAGATATTTGAGGGGATGCTAGAGGAACATTTGTCGGGAATGTTGTAGAAAAAGATTCACCAAAGCACCAATTGATGAAGATAAATCTGATCTGTGGACCCTGAAATTCTGTGGTCTTATAACGAGTTGGTTGATGAGCTAGTGCCCCTTGGATCTGTTTCTTTTCTTCCCTAGTAGAATAATTTGGGTTTGTAACTTCATAACTTTGTAACTGAGAACTTCCTACTCTCTTCAATCACTTTACTTGTGAAGTTTTAGGACGTCTTTTACCCAGAAGGAGCGCAGGATCTTGAGACAGAATATCTGGCTTTGCTACTCATTTTCAGCACTGTCATTTAGTGTCTGTATGACCTTGGGTAATAGGAAAAAACTAATGGGTTGGGTAAGTCATCAATCAATCAAGGCTTCAGTTTCTGGTCCATGGTGCAGAGAACTTCTGATGTTGTCTCCAAACATGCAGAAGCTGAGGATACTGTTTCCAGGAGAGCTTCATAATGGAAGTACTTTGGGGAGACATTGGGTCATGCAGAGATATTCTATAGCCCCTTCCATTTGGCTAACTATATGGTGCCTAGCAAGCTTTCTGAATGGCTATGGAAGCATTCCAAAAGGACTAGCAACCAGAACCTCAACAATTTTTCCTCTTTGCTGCTTTCTCTTGGTTTGATTCCCTTGCTGGTGGCATGTGATGAGAGACAATACCGTAAGCAGAGAGGCCTCGGGATTACCCTCTGAGGTCAACATGTGGCCTTATGAAATGGGCTTTCTTTCTTTGATTCTGAATTTTTTCTTGTCTACTTTAGCTATTGGAGCCTTCAACAGTGTGGGGTACAAAAGGTCAGGAAAGTGAGTCTCCCAGTGTCTTGATGTCCTGGCAATCCCAAAGAACTCCAAATCTAGAATCTGCAACATGTTCACCACCAATGTCCAAAGAAACAAGGAGTTCCCTTTGGGGATGACCTTTGGGACCCAGGGCTGCTGTACCTAAGATAATCCTCAGCTGGCAGTCATGCCACATTTGGACCTGAACTGGATGGCACCAGTGCTATGTTGGAACTGAGCTAAGTTCTAAGTTTGAACCCTTTCCTCCCAGAGACAAAGGTAGTACAGAGGAGAATGTACCGCCAGGTGCTGTGGGAAATGTTCTTTTGTTCTAGCTACATCTTTGAAGTTAATTTCTCTCTGGAAAAGATCATTGATGTTAAGTGGTTAAGTGGAACTGCTGCTAGTCTCTGGCACCTAACAATGGGAGGAACACAAGCAGTGGGGGCCTGAGCCAATGGCAGTAGGGGATAGACTCTCCCAAACTCTTCAAGGAAAACAACATGTACACAAGTAAGAAAAACAAAGTGTATTCAAGGTAAATACAAAGTCATTTCAGCAGTGCCATGGTTGCTGGAACAATGCAGAAAGGCATCATGTAAGACATATCATCTGAACTGAGCATTAAAGAGGATTAAGGATACTAAGGGGCAGAGGAGAGGAGCAGATGGACACCAGGGATGGGACCTAGCCTCTAGAAAGGCATAGAGGCAGAAGATGGAATGTCGTGTTTGAGAGACAGAACATAGAAAGAAGACAAGGAGGAGAAGTAAATGAAGGAAGAGAGGGAGAAAGAGAAGAATAGGAGGGAGAGAAGCAGAGGAGAAGAAGGCAATGAGCAGGAGAATAAGATGGAGGAGAAGAAGGATGAGAGAAAGGAAGAGAAGAAGAGAAGGGGCAAAGAAGGGAAAAAAGAGAAGACAGAGAAGGAGAAGAAGGAGGAGGAGGAGATGATGATGATGATGATGATGATGATGATGATGATGATAAAGGAGGAGGAGGAGGAGGAGAAGGAAGCAGCTAACAAAAACCTAATATCTTGGCAACTGGTCTCATTATTCAAAACTGGACAGCATACTAAAAAGCAGAGACATTACATAATCAACAATGGTCTATATAAGCGATGGGCAAACTTTTTAAAGAGGGAGCCAAAGGAAAGGAAATGCTCATTGGTCAGTCTGTTTCTAAGGCAACTCTTTTGAAGTTTCATTGTATTGTATCCTACTTATTGTATTCGTCAAATTAGGAATAATGTCATGTCAGGATAGAACATTTCAGGCCCCCCCCC
>NW_025372733.1:0-8322 GCF_016433145.1 Gracilinanus agilis
ATATTAAAATTTAAAATTATTTTCTGATTTTAGAACCATACACCAAAACTATTCTTCTTTTCCCCAAAAAATTTACCTTTTACTAACTAGATCTCAGAGGAAGTATTGAGATAGTAGAGAAAGCACTGTCCTTAAAATAAGGAAAAACTCTTGTTTTTCCAACTCAGATCCTTCCTAGCCAGTTGATACTAGGTAAATCTAGGGAAAGAAAAAACACTGCTGAAAAGCTGACAGACAGCCTTGGAGAGAACAGAGGATGCTAAAACTAGATAGAGCTTTCCTAATATGGCTCTCAGGAGGTGTACCAATATCTTGAGAGCTTCCTTTGTCCCTTCCCCTAACTTCTCTTGTCTGATCCTGTCCACTATTCAGGGACTGGCTCAGGTGCTAGAGACATCCTCCATGAAGGTTCCCCAGTCAGTATTTCTCTCTCGTTCCTCTGAATTCCTTTTATTTCTATCATCCATATGGCACTTAACATACTCTATCTTGAATATAGTTATGTACCTTATGTTTCCTACTAGAATATAAGCTTCTTGTTTTACATAATTCAACTCAATAAATATTTCTGAGGCACCTACTATGTGCAAGGCACTGTGCCGGGTAGGCATTGGGGATACAAAGATGCTAAATGATATAAAAGCATGAATAAGGTGTTTAATAGGCTTTAGGCATTGTAAATTTTGGGAATAAAAAAGAAAGGCAAATATAGACCCTGCTCCCAAGGAGCTTACCTTCTAATAGAAAAGACAACAGGTAATAGATATTATATGTAAAAGACTATATATATATATATATATATATATATATATATAGGCATATGCCTATAAATAAGTATATACAGATATATGGAGTAGATGAAAGGTAATCTTAGTAGATAAGGCAGCTTGGGTTGACAGGACCAGGAAGATGGGGAAATGCCTTCTTCAGTGGGTGGCATTGGCGTTAAGTTTTGAAGGGAAGGATTCTAAGAGACAGGTTTTGAGGAGGCCGAGTGTTCTTGGCTTGAGAGACAGCCAGTACAAAACCACTGAAATGAGAAATAAAATGTTTGGGGGTGGTGGGCTGGAATAGGGGAGAATGAAATACAAATAACTATAGCACAAATCTGAATATATCAAATAAATAAAAGAGGGCAGAGAGAATGCTATAAAAGATTCAAAAATATGACCATTTGTAGCTGGAGAGATCATAAGAATATCCCCTAAAACTAGACCTTTTGTTCAGTCTTTTCAGTTGTGTCTGACTCTTTGTAATCACATCTGAAGTTTTCTTGGCAAAGATATTAGAGTGGTTTGCCATTTCCTTCTCCAACTCATTTTTCAGATAAGGAAACTGAGACAAACATAGGTAAGTGAATTAATTGCCCAGAGTTACACATTGTCTGAGGCTTGAATAAAAGTTGAATCACAAAGATTTGCCTTCCTGCCTAGGCTCAGAACTCTATCCAGTGAACCACCTAGATGCCCTAAAGTGGCTCAGAAGGAGGGAAACGATCCTATTATATGGAGAAAGGGGAGGAAAAAAGTCTCTGTTCCAGACATAGGCAGAGAGAAGAATGAGATTGGGGAATAGCAGCAGAAACAGATGTGAAGGGGAATACAGAAACTGATTTTGGAAAAACAGGTTGTTGCTAGATTGTAGAAGGCCTTAAATCCCAAGCTAAGGAGTTTTCATGTGTTATTCAGTAGGTGACAGAAAACCACTGAAGGTTTTTGAGAAGGGTGTTGATATGCTCTCACTTTAGGAGATCACTTTGGCAGTGATATGATGGATCTTCCTGCTCTATAGAACTAGCATAATACTTAATGAATTTTGTTGGATGGTATTTGTTGCTAAATGATATAGTAGGCAGCAAACAAATGCCTTGGTCTCAACTTTCTAGCACCCTTCTCTTCCATGAAATTATTGGGAATATATTGATTATCTAAATTCCTGACTAAATGTACAACATTATTTTCCCCTAATAGAATGAAAGCTGCTTGAAAGCAAATTGTTTCATTTTAATCTTTGACATGCTCATGCCTAGCACAAAGTAGGTGCTTAATTGTTTCTTGAATGAATAGGTAGATGGATGAATGGATATATAGTCCTTATTGACGCAGATGATATTTGTATCCTGGATGACGCTTCAAAAAAAGCTTTTTTCTATAAGGCTGAGAGACAATTGGTTCTTGCACCTTTTCCATTCAATCAGTATTTATTATGCACCTACTGTGTGCCAGATTTTATTGGCAACAATAACAAAATAATCTCTGCCCTCAAGAGTTTGTTTCTATTAAAATGGCAACCAGAGTTTCATTTCTTTTCAATTCTATAAACATTCCAATAAGCACTTTTCATGACACCCAGCTACTGATTACTAGAACCAGGAATCCTCATTCAGAAAGCAAAAAGATTACTTAAGAAAAGCAAGTGTCCACTTGCCCAAACATAACACACAGTTCTATCCTGAGTTCTAATATTCCCTACATTCTTTATTAGAATAGTTAGATGTGAATTTGGGGACTTTGCGTTTCCAGGGGGCTCTTAACAACTAGTCTGCCTCTCCTCCCAGGGCCACTATGGGTCCCTTCCACCCCTCTTTCCGTCAATTTTTGCCATTATTAATCTCTGAAATTTCAAAGTAAAAGGAGGATTCGGGGGAAAACTACTCATGGTCCTGTCTTCTATTCCAGGAATTGGTGTGGCTCTAAGACACCCTAGAGATTTGGCGCCAGAGTACACACAAGCATTGGGAGAAAGTCATCATGAATACCACATTAGATAGGGTAAGATTCAATTGAGTAATATGATGGAAAAAACAATGAATACTGAGTCATGGAGCTGGAATTGAAAGCTCATTCGTGGCATTTATACTACCGGTGAAACTTGGCCATATCACATACCATCTCTCTGGTTTATATTTCCTCATCTGTATGCTGAAGGAGTATAGTTAGAAAAGACATAATAAGGTCTCTTCCAGCTCTAAATTCTGCGATTCATTCTTCTTAACTATAAAGATTAAATTGTTTCAAGAATCTTCCATGGGGTCAGAATCTTTCTCAGACCTTAACTAATGAATGTTCACTGCATCTTTGTATGGGAATCAGGGGTAAGAGTTATTAAATTCTACAGATCATTTCAAGGTCACTCACTACCCAGACAATTATTATAGACAGGATTATGACAGTGCATCTAAGACTCAGTTCATGGTAAGATTTCATCCTTTGTGCTGATATTTTATTATTGTATTATCATTTTGCATTCATGTGTAGCAAGTCTTTCCATCCATGAAATAATAACAAATGAAAACTAAATCCTTCCTCATACAGGTAATGTGGAGTGTTAATGAGGTAAAATGTGGAAAGTGATGACAGCTTTTTAAAAGAGACAAGCTCTTAAAGTATAAACATTAGGCAATTCTCCTAACTCTTCCATTTCATATCTGAGATCACTCAACCTTGGCTAGTAGAAATCTATATACTATATACCTGCTAATTTCTTTAAGGATTACTCTAGAGAAGGCATTAAACAGTGGTTGGGAGCATGCTGCAATAGATAACTAATAAGAAATTCTAAAGAAGAAGAGGAGTACAAGACATAATCATGGAATTGTAAGCTAGGAAGATACCCAGTTGGCCATTTGGTAAGAGTAGGCAATGACAAGTGGAAAGATTGCCTCACTGGTAACTTTCTGATGTGGATAGAAAGTGAATAAGGCCTGCAGCCCATTGGGTAGACCACCTGTCCCAAACTCTTGGGAGAACATGAATAAGAGTCACATAGAAAGAGTAGGCACGGAGGATTTGAATACCTATAACTTCTAAATTGGGGGCAGTCAGGTAGTACAGATGATAGAGTACCTGGTCTGGAGTCAGGAAGACTTTTCTTCCTGAGTTCAAATCCAAACTTAGACACTAGCTATGTGACTGTGGGCAAGGCACTTAACTCTATTCGCTTCAGTTTCTTTATCCGGAGAATGATCTGGAAAAGGAAATGGAAAACCCGTTCAGTATCTTTGCCAAAAAAAAATCTCTAAGTGGGGTCACAAAGAATCAGACACAACTGAACAACAATAAAAGCTTCCAAATCAATGAAATCATAGATCATTTTGAATATCTGAGTTAACCTAAAATGAGTAGGTTGATATTAATATGTTATTACACTTTTCAACACAAGATGAGTAGAAATCATGATGCAGCATAAGAAATGTTGGATTTGGAGTCAGAGGAATGAGGTCCAAATCACTACTCTTGTCTCCTATTACTTGTGTGACCAGGAGCGAATCATTTTGCCTCTGAGCCTCAATTTCCTCAGCTATAAAAACTTCAGAGATTGGATTAAGTAATCTCTAAGGTCTTTTTCATTGCCAGATCTATAATGTTTGCAAAAAAAAAGTTATTTTCAACATATGTATATGAATGTGAGGGAACATCATCATGTGATAAGAAATGATGAACAGGATGCTTTCTGAAAAACCCTGGAAGACTTAGATGAACTGATATGAAATGAAATGAACAGAACCTGGAAAGCATTGTACATAAGAACAATAATATTATTCAGTGATCATCTCTGAATGACAACTATTCTTAGTGCACAATTCCAAAGGACTAATGGTAAAAAATGCTCTCTGAGGATGAATTGAAGTTTTTTTTTTTACTTTCTTTATTGTTCTTTTATTATTGATCTGTGGTATCTTTTGCAATATGGATTACATGGAAATGTTTTGCATGAGTGTACATGTGTGATCTATGTCAAATTACTTGCATTCTCAAGAAGGGGATAAGGGAAGGAGGAAGAGAGAGAATATGGAGCTGAAAAGTGTTTTAAACATGTTAAAAATTTTGGTTTATATGTAATTGAGAAAAAATAAAATTTAATTTAAAAAATAAATGGGAATCACATAAAACATTGCTTAACACTACAAGGTTAAATAAACCCCCAAATTCTCCCTAATATGCCAGGTCTGACAGATAAATTCTGGTGTTCTTACCATAGAGGCTATAAAAAGGTAAGCATCATTTGAATACAGAGATGTAATTGAAAAGTTTGAAAGGTAGAATTGTCTAATAGAGAGAGAAAAACTGACCTGAGGCTGAAAGACGTAGATTCAAGTTTTGCCTGTGTTATGTATCAACTATGTGATTCTAGACTATTTGCTTAACCTCTAAGTGTTCAAAGCAACTCTCTTAGAGTAAGAATATATGTTGCAGAGCAAATCTTGATCTTTTTGGTTCAAGAAAGTTTGTTCATTAGGAATTCCAGATAAGGGCCAGCTAGTTAACACAATTGATAGAATACCAGGCCTGGAATCAGGAAGACCTGAGTTCAAATCTGAACTCAGAAACTTCCTAGTTGTGTGACTCTGGGCAAGTGGTTTAACCCTGGTTGTTCTTTTGTCTTAAAGCTGTAACTAAGACAGAAAGTAAGGGTTTAAAAAAAAGAAAAGGAATATCATGTATGGTTTACCCCAAAAAACAAACAAATAAAACCAAACTAAAACCAAACTAAATTGAAGAATGATTCCCTTTGCAGATGATAGGTAAGTCTTTCCCTGTGTGTACTAACTTAAATACATTTAATTTCAATTTAAGTGACTGAACTGTTAGCTTATCATGGTGGCAGACAAAAATTTAGGTGGATGGTCATGAGTAGTGAACGTCCTCTGCTCTAGGACCTTCTTCCAAGGAGCCTTTTTGAGCTTCTTTGCATAGACAGCTCTTGTTTCCCTAAGCCTGTGATTTCCTATTTCAGTGACTGCCAATACTAAAAATCTGGCAAGGTGTTAGTTCAGCTTGGAACTCTGTGTTACCATAGAAACAGTGTGCAGCTCAAAAAGGGTTGACAGGGACTCTAAAAGTATCTTCCAATTCCATGTAAGCTCCTTAACCATTGCTGAAGGCTCCATCCTACTCCATGGTACTGTGATGAAACTAGAGCATGATTTACTTGGTAAGAATTATCCAAAACCTCAAAACATTTAAAGGTAATGCAACCAGATGCACCTTCATCACTTTTGAAACACTAGTTGGACCTATGCATCCATGACATAATTATTCATTTTATCTCTTTGCCATCATAATGTTTTTGTTATTGCTTATCACCTTTCAGTTGTGTCTAACTTTTCATGACTATATTTGAGGTTTTTTTGGCAAAGCTACTGGAATGGTTTGTCATTTCCTTCTTCATTTCATTTTATAAATGAGGAACTGAGACAAACAAGGTGAAGTGATTTGCCTGGGGTCATAAAACTAGTAATTATCTGAAGTCAGATTTGAGTCTTCCTAACTCTAGTCATGGTACTCTATCCACTGTTCTACCTAGCTATTGCTATGATTCTTTTATTTGGTGTTGTAAGTGCTAAATTGGGGTTTTGACTAAATAAGAGAGTTATAAGTTCAATGCTGTGGTCTTTGAATTCAAAATATTATCCCTAAGCCAGAAAAAACTGTTAGCAGCTTTTATTTATAATGAGGAAGAGAAAGAGTTGAAGTATGAGATGTAGGAGGGAAATAGGTAAGGAGTTGCCTAGCCTACCGTAAGTGCTGATCTAATGAAATTCAGCTCACTCCACAACAAAGTTCTAATCTCCATGTGGAAGTCTGAGTCACTCACTAGTAGGCCGATTCAGGATCTAAGAAAAAGAGTTCCTCCAAAGAACTCATGCTGAAAGGAGTGTCCCACTGATGCACCAACAAACAGAGAGGGTCTCCTCACAGAGTCACCAAGGCAGGAATCTCTCCAACCAATCTCTCCAGAAGCCAGGAAAGGAATACCTGGAACCAATCTCTCCAAACACAAGGAAGGAAATGAATCTCCAGAACCAATCTCTCTCTAGACCATATTGGTCTCTTTTCAGACCCCTTTTTTTCACATTACTTCCTGTCACTCCTCCTTCATAGAAACCAATGGTAATCTTTCAATTTGCCTAGTAAGTGACTTGTGAACACTCATACTTAATGGTAAGTAGGGATACTTTAAAAGTTCTTGATTTGATTAGCTAAAAATAGATAAGGGGGAAAGTCAATCTTATCTTCACAATCTCCACTATGATTCTTTGGGGAGACTAGTCTCCCCAATGAATCATTTAACATAACTAGCTTATACCTCTAAAGATCTTCTAGCTAAAGGTGCATACAATATTGTACTTTCTGAGAGGAAACTACTATAGTTGGAGATGAGGGAAATAAAAGCAAGAGAGTAAAACCAATGATTAGTAGGCTCATTGACAAATAACTAATTAGGAGGCAATCCCCTTTGGCATAAGAGTTTACATTCAGAATAAATGATATGTTCCCCCCACTTCAGTTCACTCTATATATCCCAAAGTTCATTCTGGATCTTCTGATGCAGTGTAGGTTTCTTTTAGATTTATTTATGGCACCTTCTCCAAACAGTTCATTTTCTTGATTGAGGTAGTTAATGATCTTCTTTTCCTGAAGTTTTTTCTCAAAAAAAAAATTTAAGTCTAGATTTTATGAAAATTATACAGTATTTAAAAAAAAGAATTGTCAGAGGGAAATTTGAAAATATTACTAACAAGATTATTCAGATGGGATTGCACAATGTGTCAAGGACCAATACTGAACACTCATGATTCATTATACAACATATTCACTCAATCACTCATTTATTCAGGAAACATTTATTAAGCCCCACTGTGAGTAGAGAACCATGCCATGTGCTGGCAGAGATATAATGTTTTAGGTAAGTCTCGCCTCCATGGTACTTAGAGTCTAGCAGAGTGATAAGACACAAATGTAGTTAATCCCAAATACACAATATTACAAGATAAATACAGTAGATAGTTGAGTAACAAAGAACTATGTCAATGACACCAGATGACTCTAGTCACATAACATTGCATTAGTGTAGTGTTGTATTACAAATTAGGAATCAGGAGAGTTAACTCTGCCACTAATTTACTGTGAAATCTTTGGCAAGTTGTTTAATTTACTTGGGCCTTAGTTCTCTACTTCAAAATGTGCATAATGTTTTGCCTACATATACAACTGAAATCTGTGATTTTATAAGTCTAGAAATACTAATTTTTAATAATATTTTATTTTTCCTCTATTACAAATAAAAACAATTTTAACATTCTTTTTTTAAACATTTTGAGTTCCAAATTCTCTCCCTTCTTATGACCTTTCCTCTCTCAGTCTCCCTGCCCTATCCTCTTCCTGAGACAGTAAAAAATCTGATATACATTTTATATATGCAATAATGTAAAACATTCTTCTATATTAGTCATTTTGTGGAAGAGAAAGAAGATGAAAAAGAAGAGGAAGAAGAGGGAGGAGAAAGAAAGAAAGAAAGAAAGAAAGAAAGAAAGAAAGA
>NW_025372734.1:0-8343 GCF_016433145.1 Gracilinanus agilis
AGGAAGGAAGGAAGGAAGGAAGGAAGGAAGGAAGGAAGGAAAGAAGGAAGGAAGGAAAAGTCTCATTTACACACTCTATCCATCCTTCAAGGACCAAATCAAATCCTGCTGCCTTCATGATGTGTTAACTGGCTGTTCCTACACATATTAATCTCTATCTCTGACCTCAAATGTATTTATAGTCAGCATCAACTCAGTTAAGCATTTATTCTCCAGTTGTTTCATGTGTATCAAGCTTATTTCTCTCGACTCATCTCTAAGTTACTGAAGGGCAGAGACTTTGCCTTAAATATTTCTTAGTTTTTAAAAGCACTGAACTAGTAGACATTTAATAACAGCTTGATGATTGATTGATTCTCCACTGTATCCTCAGTATACAGTGTACAGTATACAGGCCAGTGGAAATAAGGGATAAAGAGTTAATGAAAGAGGGAGCACTTTTAAGCACCTGAGATAACTGATAGCCTGAGGTAGACTGCAATGATAGGGGGTAGGAAGAGTGAATGGGTTGGAATATGAAGAGTTAGCCAAGATCCATAGTAACTGGTATACTAGAACATAACTCTTCTGAGGGAAATCAACTCAATTCCCTAGAGCAGTTATCATGTTTATATGCTATATATGTACACACATGCCTGTGCATATATTATTCAGTCATTTCAGTCATGTCCAACTCTTTGTGTCCCTATTTGGGGTTTTGTTGGCAAAGATACTTGAGTGGTTTGCCATTTCCTCCTGCATCTCACTTTATAAATGAAGAAACTAAAAGACAAATAGAGTAGTGACTTGCCCAGGATCACACAGGTAGTGTGAAGATGAGTCTTCCTGACTCCAGGCCCAGTACTCTATCTACTACACCACCTAATTGCCTATGTGTAGGTATACATAGACCTAGACATTTAGACACATATACACATATTTGTGTGTTTATGGCTAATGTATGTATGTCACTAGACTTACCACTCTAAGGTTCCCTTTCCCCGCCTCTATCCCTCACTCTCATTTGTATAATTAGAAAATCTTGAACCTTGGACTACATTACCCAGCATCCCTTTCCTTTTCGTCTCCAAGTTGCGTGTTCACATTTTGTATATAGTTGTGTGTAACTCTGCTTTTCCTGCATGCATGACTGGGAAAGCTGGCTTTACTTGAGCTTTTACTTTTGTCTTTTATTCCTTTTACTTCAAGTTAATATTAAAAATCTTATTAAATATCATACTTGGAGTATTTGAATATTAATTTTTAATCTTACACATTGTATCTACTAAAGGATTCAGATGAATTTTTCTCTCTTTAGGTCTGGGTTCCGATCCTCACATCCATATGGAAGCTTATGGAGATGAAGGCATCCTCCTGGAATGTACTTCAGTTGGATGGTACCCAGTGCCCCAGGTGCAATGGAGAGATCTAAAAGGAGAGATATTACCACTTTTGTCAACATCCCAGACACTTAATGGAGATGGCCTCATTACTATAGATGCCTCCATGGTTATCAGAGACCCTTCTGTGGGGAGTGTATCCTGTTCCATTCGAAATCCTCTCCTCAATATGGAGAAGGTGGTAAAAATTTCCATACCAGGTTAGTTCTTTCCTAAACTCCAGTTGACCTGAGTTGCTAAGAGAAAATTCTTTAACCTGAAGACTTTTGAAGATTTCCTGACTACAGCAGTGGAAACTTGGTCTTCTCTCTACTGCACTGCAGAGTCAGCTGTCTTGAGTGTCACAACTATAATTATGAAGATTTCTAAGAGTACAAAATTATTCATAAAGTAAAGAATCTAATTATGTGCAGATTGGAATATCATTTTTAAATAACGATCCTTTGGTATTAGAATCTAGAAATTCTCCAACTTATTGATACCCTTCCTGAAATGTGGCAACCCAAAATAAACACAGTACTTGAAATTTGGTCTGACTACAATAGAAACAGTCATTATTATCCCCTTATTGGACACTAGACTTTTTATTATAAGGCAAAATTAGCTTTGAAACATTCTTCCTTTGGCTTCTCATTCCTCACTTCAGAAAACTCCCTTCAGCATCCAAGGGACCTTTAAGACAATGAAAAAATAAGAGATTGATCACAGTGTGATTTCCTATCTGGCATTTTGTTTTAGTTTTGTATTTTTTTTTCTTTTTTTCTCAGCCAGAGAAAACCTCAGTATACTAACTGTTCTGCTTTGGCACAGGGTTCTTTATTGCCCTGCCTTTCAAATCTGATAAATTTGAGTAAGAATATTAATATTCAAAATAAATGCAGAAAATTTGGGATGTAATACTCAGTGTACTTTATTTCTAAAACAGAAATAACTTTTTCAAAAGAAGGCTGATTACTACCTTCTGACACTATCATGAGTTTGCCAAAAATAGGTAGAGGTAATCCAGTTTTTATGGTTTTTCAAAGGTTCTTTGACACTTCTCATACAAACAAGTCTTTATTGGTATCAGGTCAAGTATCAACCATCACTACTTATCCTCTTACACTTAACTTTTTCTTAATAAATTCTCCCCTGACAATATCTGTGAAGTTACATTACCTATCATTCCTTGGAGGGCAAGTTACTGCTTTTTCCCTCAGAAAAAAATCTTCAGAAATAGCTTCATATTTCCAAGTGTTTGATGTATCTGACTGCCTTTCTATCACCTTTTTCTATTCTTCAACCTAATGAAAGTCAGAGGTTCTCCCTGCCTTTTTTCTTCTTTCTTTTTCACATTATAGAACTTCCATTTTAAAGGAAAATTTCATTCTCTCTAATAAATTGGAAAGTAAAGCAACGTTCTTCATATCCTTTTACCTTCTCTTTTAGAAGGGAAACTAGATCTCACTCTAAGTGCCTAGTAAGTATCTGAGACCAGATATTTACTTAGGTCATCCGGACTCCAGGCTCAACAATCTAATGAGCGACCTATCTGCTTCCTATTGGTCTACTTTCTCTTATTAACTTTCTTCTCCTTCTGCTTGAGTCCTCTTCATCTTCCTCCCTAATTCAATCCTTAGCCTTCACAATTCTGTAATTTTTCCCAATTTTCTTCATAATTCTTTTTTCTTCAGCTCAAATCCTTCTTCTGTTCAAGTCCTTCTCCCACTGAAATCTGAAGTAGAATCTTCACTGACCTCTCATTTAGACTCCAAGATTACAGAGAGCTTTGCTTCTTTGCATTAACATGTAGTTAGACACATTAAATACAAATAAGATGACATTTTAATCACAAGAATACCCAAAAAACTGTATAGCATGGTAGAAAAGTTTGTTCTTCCTTGTTCTTAATTCTGCTTTCTAAATGTCATATCTAATTGTATGTCCCTTTAGGCTTATTAAATTTCTTGGATTCAATAATGTACACAGAAGAATTTCTTCAACTCTAAGACACTTGTGAAGAAATTTGAATCTTAAAAATATCTTTCAACCAACTCATAATTATCACATCTTAAGTTCCTATTTTACTTAATGTTTCTTCAAAGAATTCTCTCCCAAAGAGTTACCAAGAAAATTAACATATTAATTCTTCAGTCCATTCTGGTAAGCTCACTTGTTTAGAATGACACAAACAAAAATCTAAATCATCCACATATCATTCAAATAATTTCACACAAAGAAAAAGCATGGCACAAATATATACCATATACATTTTCCTTTATAACTATCTCAGATACACCCCCTCTCTCATAGCAGAAGGTGGGGTAAAAGTTATTGGTAGGGAAAATTAGTTGAACGTAGTTCAGTGCAACCTATCCCCATTACTGGGAAAAAATAGCCTAAAGCCTGAATCATCTGTGAACATGAACACTGGAACCTAGTATTTTATTCAGGTGTAGTAGATAGGGAAGACAAGTGTTAGAAGAAATGAGTTCAAAAAATCATCGATTTTACTTTCCTCAGCTATAAAATGGAGATAATAATAGTTGACCATACTTTACAGCAGAGGTCAAGAAACTATAAGTTTTATTTTTAAATTATAAACCATTCTTAACTCATAGGCTATACAAAAACAGGGTTTGCTGACCCCTGCTCCAGAAGGGGAGAGGAAACTCATCAGATTTATAGATGAAAAACTCTTTGTTCAATCTCTCTAACAACTATACTACCTCTCTAACTGAACTTAAAGTCTTAAACTTTCATTACACATGTGAATATAATATAATAACCTGGAGCTTTCTTTTTATTTTATCTTTCCCTAAGTATAGGGGTTTTGTCTTTCCCTAAGTACAAGTTTGATAAGCTTGATGAGATACTCTTTAATCCAATATTAGAGTATCTTTAGCTATAGTTTGACTCCATATTAAGAGAATTCTTCTGATTCATCGAATTATATTCCAAGGGGACACTGGCATTGGATTAGTTTATTTTTAAGGTCTTTTCCAGATCTAAATCCTGTGATGTGATCCTACATTCCTAAACATTCTGTACTCCAAAATCTCTATCTGAAATATGCTCAAAGAAAATAATGCACAATTGTTAAAATCATCATTGTCTTTGGAAACATAAGTAGATAATGTGAATGCTGAGAGAGGCCATGAGAAAAGGCTGGGATCAAGTAGCCCTTTCTTTCTTGATTCCATTTTGGTTCTGAATTGGAAGAAACACATAAAGGCCAGATAACCTGGAAATGGGTAAAAGGGAGGGAAAGAGGAACTCCAAACAAGGAAAAAGCTTTTTCCTCCTCTCTATAATTATAGGGTGTCATACTTAATGACTCAGAAAAAGAAGGTATTTTGCTTCCACTTTCCTTCCATCTCTTCAATTTAAATCCTGAATATATGCCTGAGGGAGAGATTCAGATATCAGCCTTGTCTGGACATTTTAATCCTTTCTTTATGCCATATGTTTTCCAAGATAATACAAGGTTCCTCTCTCTACCTTCCTACCCATTAAACTTCCAGTTCTAGCAACTATTCTGGATAGGCAAAGGCAGGGTGGTAATCATTGTTCTTATCAATGGTCCTCCAGAGAGAATTATAATAAAACACAAATTGTTTGGCCTTGAAGAAAGTGGAGTAATAATATAGACACTCTCTGAGATTAATCCCCTACTATTTGCCTGCCACCAATTTGACCAGCCTATTTATCTCAGATAAAATGAATTTTCTTGCTGTTCCTCACAGAATGTAACTTTCTGTAATCTTATTTCAGGTCGCTTCTTTTCAAAGTTTTCTCCTTGGATGATGTCTTTAGCTGTGATTCTTACTGCTCTTGGACTTCTCACTATCGGGGCCATATTTTTCATCTGGAAACTACATAGAAACAAAAAAAGAGAAAAAGAGAATAAATCCTGCAACAAAGGTAGAGAAATCATAAATAGAATTTGTAAAGATTAGAAAAGGAAAGAAGTTTTGGGAAGTAATCTCAATATTTATTGAAGCAGATATAACAAGTAACTTCTTGGGCTAAAAGAAAAAAGTTATAAGATCAAAGACATATTTACCTTTTTTAAGGTTACCTTATGCACTATTCAATGTGTGGTTCTTCTCAAAAGTAGATAAGTGGTTGGAGGCTTAATAATTAAATACATAAAATCCATTGTCTCGGTCATTCCTCCTCCCACCCTGAAATATTTGCCTCTGTTACCCACATTCAGACTCTTTTTTTTATCGTGGAAAGATCAGTGGATTTAGACCCAAAAGGTTTTCAATCTTGGCTCCTCTACTTCCTACCTGTGTGACCTTGGGCATGTCACAACCTTCCTGGGCCACCTTATCCATATAATGACTGACTTACTTTGTATACTGTATAATGTATACAGTATATACTTTGTATACATATACAATCCATATAATTGGATTAAATGATGCCCACAGTCCCTTCTAGCTCTGAATATTTGGCCATGAACCAACAGGAACTTCCTGAATATTACAAGGAAGATGGAAATGTTCCTCATTCCTGTTTTATTGATCATTCTTCAATAATAGGTATTCATAGAAAAAAAGACAATTGTCCAATGTGCATTTGACCCATTCATGAACTCCATACCTCTTCCTATAGTCAGTCATTTATTTCTGTTCTTTTTTCAGAAAAACTCCAGGAAGAATTAAGTAAGTCCTTTATTTTTTTCATTGTTCCATTTATAATTGTTTTCATTTCTTTTATACCATGAAAATGATAAGTTTCTATATCATTGCAGGATGGAAAAAGGCTCAGTTACATGCAGGTGAGTGGTCCTGATCTCATTTCTGATTCTGAGATCTTAATTATCCCTGGGGATTCTAGAGCCTAAAATTCCTGTAATTAATAAAAATAAATGCAATCAGGAAGACCTAGGTTTGAATCCTATCTCAGATACTTAGCAGCTAGTGGCCCTGGATGAATCATTTAACTTCTTTCTTCCTCAGTTGCTTTAATTATAAGTTGAGCTGTATTATTCCTGTATCTACATTTATGATCTAGGACATTATGAACCATTCCTATGCCCTTATTGATGAAAAAAGAAAGGCATGGTCAGCCATAAATCCAGGAAGAAATGGAGAGAAGCTGTAGAAAGTAGCATCTCAACAAAAGGGATAAGATCAGGTACATTTTCACCTATCTCAAACCTTCTGCACTGTTGAATGTAAGGGTTCTGATAATCCCATTTCCCATAAAACTAAGATGGTAGATTCAAGTCAATTTAAGAAATCAGGCTTGGTTAGTTATTTCTAAGACAATAAAAGTGATGCAGGACCTTTAACACTTCCCACCAAAATAATATATTTATCATATTCTTTCATTTAGTAGCCTAAATAGTACTTATCAAAACCAACATCTTTTGTGTTGCTTTGTACTCCCTCTCTAGATCAGCCGTTGCTCTATCTTTTTGAACAGTCCAACTTGAGGGAAACTTTTAGGTGCAGATAGAATGGGTTTTCTTCCTCCCAGGGAGTTTTGTGAATAGAGAAGTGAACTCTCCATGTCTGCATTCAATGACTTTTGACTTTCTCTGCAGCTGATGTAACCCTGGATCCAGACACAGCTCATCCCCATCTCTTTCTATATGACGATTTGAAATCCATCAGGTTGGAAGACTCACGACAGAAATTACCTGACAAGCCAGAGAGATTTGATTCCTGGCCTTGTGTGTTAGGCCGTGAAGGCTTTACCTCAGGGAAACATTACTGGGAAGTAGAAGTGGGAGACAGGACTGATTGGGCTATAGGAGTTTGTAAGGAAAATGTGGCAAAGAAAGGATTTGATCCCATGTCACCTGAGAATGGGTTTTGGGCTGTAGAGCTGTATGGAAATGGATATTGGGCTCTTACTCCACTCCGGACCCCCCTTCCTCTAACAGGGCCTCCTCGCCGTGTAGGGGTGTTTTTGGACTATGAATCTGGAAATATCTCCTTCTACAATATGACTGATGGATCACACATCTACACTTTCCCCCAAGCCTCCTTCTCTGGAACTCTCCGGCCTTTCTTCTGCCTTTGGTCTTGTGGTAAAAAGCCCCTTACTATCTGTCCAATATTTGATGGGCCTGATGAAGTCACTGTCATTGCTAATGTCCCTGTCCCTTTTAAGGAAAGCCTAGTCACCTCCACAAATGAAAGATCAACTACTGGGGATGCAGATACTCTCCATAGGTCCAATTCAAAATTATTCCCAATCCAACCCAATAATGGGGCCCTGGATCATTAGGGTCCCCTCTGTCTTCCCTTCCATTTTCATTCTTCCTCTCCTAGGCCTATAACTGCCTACATTACCTGGTTTATCTATTGCTACCCATGGGACAATGATTAGGCTTGGGAAATTGTATGTTGTTTCTTCCACAAAGAATGAGGGAGAGGGAGAGGGATGTAAAAGAGACAAATTTTAAAACTGCTTTTGTAATAGTAGTCAGGGTAAGGATTTTTCTAACCTATTGCTATTGGGTCAGCTGATTATTGATGAAGGAGAGTTGAAGGAGTGGGTCATATAATATTGCCTAAGAAAAATAAAGAAGTTTTTGGTACTATGAATAGGATTGCTGTGAAGGATAAGGATTAAAATAGCAAAGAGACCAAATAGCTCTTAGGGGTACTAGAGCAAGGAAGACCACAAGTGAAAAGGTTGAGTTCAGAGAGCTATACTGAGAGATAAAGATGGATGAGGAAAGAAATATGCAGTGAAGGCTGCGATGAGGAAGAGGAGGTACCCTCAGTGGCAATATCACCAGTCATTTCCTTCCTTTAGAATTTTCTGCCTCCAAAATCTCTCTCCACCAGGACTGACTATACCATTCTACTGTCTTAATAGGTCCAGGGAGAGATGAGGGGAAAGGGAAGGAAAGATAGTAAGGAAGAAACAAAGAAAGAGAGACAGACAGAGAAAGAAAGGAAGGAAGGAAGGAAGAAAGAAAGGAAGGAAGGAAGGAAGGAAGGAAGGAAGGAAGGAA
>NW_025372735.1:0-7636 GCF_016433145.1 Gracilinanus agilis
GAGGGAGGTGAGTTTAGTTTTAGAAATAGTCAGTGTCAGATCTCTCTGGGATGTCCAGTTTGAAAGTCAAATTTGTGATGTGGAACAGAAGGTAAGAGAAGGATATGCAGATTAGATATGAACATCTGGTCATCCTCTATGGAAAGATAAATGAAAACCATGTCAGCTATGAGATTCCCAAAGAGTAAGCAGATAGTAGAAAGAGAAGAAGACTCGGGACCCTAAATTAGGGATTATTCTTGGCTATAATCCTTGAGGAGGATAATAAGCCAGGAAAGAGAACGGAGGATCAATTGTCAAATAGGTAGTTTGTAGTGTCACGGAAATGCACAGAAAAAAAAAATCAAAGTAACATGAAAATAGCATGTTGCATTGGACAATGTCAGGAGGCCTGACTTAGAATCCTGACTTTGGGGCTTGCCGCAGTTATGAGCAAGTCATAAATTCTCTCGGCCTCTTAGTTTTCTTGGCTTATAACATAAGATTGCTGAGAGAAAGAAATTTTGTCAAATATAAAATACTGTAGAAATGGCAGCAGCTATTATGTATTCTCCTTTCTTACACAAATTATTCACATTATGGTAATTCACTCTTGTTTCCATATTTTCTTACAAACACTCCTTACAAGTGTTTGCCCTATTGCTTGGCAATTTGCAAAGGTCTGCTTGCTGCTGGTCATCTGTGTGTTTTGCTCTGCCTTGGGGCTACATGAATTTTATGGATAAAAGCAGTACAAAATTGATCCTAGATGTTGAAAGGGAAATAAGATTTGATTTCCAGCCTCATTGTCTTGTTGGCTATGCAGAAACAGATCTGCTCCACAAAATGAGGTGTGCACTGGGGCAAGCTTTCGTGATCACAATATTTGCTATTTTAAAAGGAAGCTGCTCATTTGCTAGAAATTATCATCTTCCAAAGGAAACTGTCATCCGGCTCGTACTGATGTGGGTTCCAGTCAAAGATTTTCAAGAGAGGGCAAATATTGGAAGAGCTTAGAAAATCACAGAAAAGCCTTGGAACTCAGTAGGTCTAATTTTTCTGGTGGCCTGAATAAAACAGAGTGTCCTAGCCCAGGCTCTTGATTGGAAAAATCATGTCATCTTAAATAGAATTCAACATAGTGAGATTCCTCATTGCTAATCAATTATAAAAGCTCAAGTTCAAATGACTTTTTGAGCCTCAGGTAGATTTTGTTTTCTTCCTTCTCTTTTCTTACATGGTACAAAGAAGGAATTGCCCAGGATGCACAGAACACAAGCAACCAGAGGCCACTGAAGGCCATTAGAACTTGCAGCCTTCTCACTCATAGGAGATTGGAAACTCATTCCTTACTCACAGAATGATATCACACTCATCATGAGAGAATGGTCTAGACCAGTGATGGGCAAACTACGGCCTGTTGGTCAGATGCAGCCCCCTGAAATGTTCTCTCTGGCTGGGTGACATTATTCCTAATGTGACGAATACAATGAACAGGATACAATACAATGAAACTTCCATAGAGTTGCCTTAGAAACAGACTGATGGATGAGCATTTCTTTTCCTTTGGTCCCCTCTTTAAAACGTTTGCCCATCACTGGTCTAGACTCTAGAGAACAGTGCTAACAGCTTAAGAGACAACAATTTAAGGTCTCCAAAAGATCAAGGGTTACAGAGTTGTTGGAATCAACGAATCATCATATGCCCCTCATTTATTCATTAAAAATGGACTTCGCTTTCACATGGACCAGTTGAATTATCTCCATTGTGGAAAGGAAGAATATTCGATCTCAAGTAAAAGTACATAGAGTCAAATCCCATCTCTAGAAGCTCAATGACTAAACCTGGGCAAGTCCCAGCATTCCTTGGGTTTTGATTTCCTTCTCTTAAAAATGAAGGATATTTACTAAATGGCCTCTTAGGTCCCTTCCAGTTCTAGACCCAATAACCCTCATAATAGTTGTTACACCTCTTCTCAACTTACTTTCCCAGTTTACATTGGCTGTTGCCAGACTTTGTCCTCAGAGAGACTAACTCAAGTCCTAACAATAACCCTTCAGAAGGCTTACTTGCTAATTTTGTAACTCAGAACATTTCCCCTGATCAATCAGCTCATTGCCTCAATTAGTTGTTTAGTATTTGCTCCAATGACAAGTGCAAAGAATTCTCCAACACCTCCCCCTCGACCCCCAGGAAATCTTAGGGCACATTCTCACAAACATATGGTTGCTGAGGGAGCATGGATAGGAACCGGGAATATAGTGATAGTAAATAATACTTGTAGGACATATATGTGATCAAGGCAACTAAGAATGCTGGAACGGACCTCAAGGTCCTTTTTTCTAGGGAATCTTCATAAAAGTCCTTGGAAAGTATGGACCTAGGGTGTGGTTAAAGGCGCTCCCAACTTGGATGGGTTCTTCTCAAGATGAAGAATCTTCCTAGACAAAGTCATATTGCTTCATGGCACTGCCTGGCTGGACTATCAGGTCATTTTGCTGCTTAGCTAGTTCTTCATTGTGTTTGGCTACTTCTGGGTTGATCTGAGCCAAGCAGGTCACTCTGATGCTGGGCAACTTCTACCAGACTTGGCCAGACAAAATCCTTTGGCCTCTTTTGCTTTCTGCAACAACTCATCCCTTCACGCCAACCTAATCTCAATAAAACTGCTTGCACAGATTGTATATATATTTATACAAGGTGTCCCAAAAAATTTTTAGTAAGTTTTGAGCTATTAAAACTTGAACTTATTTGCTTCATTGTTTTAATTTGTTATAGGAGGTCTTTTAGGGAGTGGGAGTAATGTATAAATGTTTGTAATGTTAAAAGCAGAATTTGTCAATAAAAATGTTAAAATATCAAAAAAATTAAATTGAATAAAAAACTTTATTAAAATTGCACTGTAGAATATGAGCTCTAAAATGACATGGACTGTTTTACTTTGGATTTTTTATATCTTTAGATCAAATATGCCATCTGGCATATAATAGATATTTAATAAATGCTTACTGATAAAATCTATAAAATAATGTACAAATCTTGTCCATTTTCCTTGTAAAAAACTGAGCATAAACTTCAACCTTTCTTCAGAAGAGATCCTTCAGAAATTTTCTTCCTTGAATCATGGTAGCCAACATACACTAACATGTGAGACAGCTGATCCACTTGTTTCTTAGAGACAACTTAATATGGCTGGCCCTCCTGACTTTGTTTTTATCTTTAAATCTTGCCTCATATGCTAGTTACTGATGTGACCTTGGGTAAGTCAGTTAATCTCTTTTGGTCTCAGTTTCCCACTTGCAAAATGAGGGAGTTCAACTCCCTCTGCACTTCATTCCTTACAGATATCTAACACTTTAGGATCCAGTGATTTTTCCCACATAATTGATATAAAGCTGAAGCAGGTATGATGCTTTCAGACCTAAGAACTTTATGAAGGATGGAAGGAGATGCTTATGATTGTCTTGTAGTCTCAGGTCATGATCTACCAGCATCACTTATCACTGATGGTACATGTGCAAAATTCCCATTGGTCTGAATTAGAAGAGGTTAAATTAGAAGTCAATTCCAATAATAGACTCCCATTTTTAAAAGCTGTTAAGTTTGTGGTTTTTGTCCCTCTAATTTACGAAACAAATAGCTGAAAATGACTGGATTTTGGCTGCTTTTTATAAAATGACCAATTTTAAGAATAAGTACATGCCCTCCTTTGGCTGCTCTCCCTTGTATTTTTGGACTTCAGCAATGTTTCTAAATCTAGTTTCTTACAAAGTGGCTATTTGGCCTATGTTGACTGTTTCAAACAGTGGGGCAGATCTGAAGAAAAAGAGAATCAATGTGCCAAGCAACTACATGAGAAGTTTATCATTTAAGATTTCAACCAACTTTGGACATAGTCTAGGTCAGTGATTCCCAAAGTGGGTGCTACCGCCCCCTGGTGGGTGCTGCAGTAATCCAGGATGGTGGTGATGGCCACAAGTGCATTTATCTTTCCTATTAATTGCTATTAAAATTTTTAAAAATTGAATTTCCAGGGTGCTAAGTAATATTTTTTTCTGGAAAGGGGGCAGCAGGCCAAAAAAGTCTGGGAACCCCTGGGCTAGGTAAAGAATCAGACTAAAATCCCATAACCCTCTTAGGAAAGACAGCTAGGTGGCGAAGTGAATAGAGCTCCAGGCCTAGATTCAAATCCAGCCTCAGATCCTTGCTGTTTTCCCTTAGTTTCCTCACCTACAAAATGAACCAGAGAAGAAAATGGCAAACCAATTAAGCATGTTTGCCAAGAAAACTCAAAATAGGGTTATGAAGGGACTGAAAACCAAAAACTAATTCACTTAGGAAGGGTATAAAGCATCTAGTGCAGTGAGCCTAGGGTTGTAAAGGACCACTAAAAGTTGTTTCATTTTAAGGGATAGTTGAGGAACTGGGAATGTTTAGTCTGGAGAAAAGAAGTCGTAGAAGAGATGACGATGGTCTTCTGTATTTGAAGGCTTAGAATTGGAAGGAAGTTTAGATTTCTTCTTGGCCCCATGGTTCAGAATCAGCAACATAAGTAGAAGTTGAAGAGGGAGTTTTGGATTTGAAAGAAAAAAAAAATGCCTATAGCATTAGAGTCATCCTCTGTACTTCCTCCCCAAGGGCACCTTAGGCTCCACTTTTAGAATCAATCTGGGCTCTTACAGAGGAGCTTTTACCTTATCTTGCCCAGATTCAGGGAGCATCAGCATTTCTAACCCCTCATGTGTTGTCTCTTCCATTTGAATGTGAACACCTTAAAGGTCAGGACTATTTTGGTTGCTTGTCTTTGTATACTCTGTGCCTGGTAGAGTGCCCGGGCACACGGTAAGGGTTTATTAAATGCTTTACCTCTCCATCTATCCCAAAGTACAATGGACTCATCCTGGGCACAGTGGGTTCTCCCTTGCCGGAATTCTTTAGGCAGTGGCTAGATGGCCAATTATGGGGTACGTGACAGAAGGGATTCTTCAATACGTTAGACTGGATGGTCTTAGAGGTCCCCTCTAAAATAAAGACCTCGTGATTTGCCCTCGAATGCAGCATTACTGAAAGCCAATTCTCCCCAACATTTCCACAAGTTTCAGATCAAAATGGGAAATTCTCTGGGAGTTAATAAAGTTAAGGTATTTTTGTAGGAATAATTTGGACTCGCAACTTAAAAGCCTTTCTGTGTTGGAAGCCATCGGCGTACCTCCGTGTGAGATTTTGAGAAGTGCCTATCCAGGTAATCAGCCCCCGGTTGAGAGCACCAACAGCAGCCCAGGGAGAATTTATATGGACAAAACTGACGCAGCAGGAGTCCAGGCTTGCTGATTTCCAGATTGTCCCCAAGAAACAACCCTACAGCGTCAATTAGGAAATAGGAAATGGTGCTCTTTCGATTTTCTCCCACTTGTGGTAGAAACGGAACCTAATACCATGCATTCTGATCAGTGCAGCGCCTTTCCCTCCCAATGGCATTATCTACAGAAATCCTGCCATCAGGCTCGAGGAACAGAAATAATAGGCCACTAATGATGATAATATTGAGTGTACACAGGATAGCCGTTTTCTGCTGAGGAACCTGAAAACCATATAACCATTTCAGTCAATCAATACCCCCCACCCCCCGGAAAGAAGGGAGGAGAAACATTTTGCCTCAGTTATTTAAAAAAAATTAATAAAGAATTTGCTACAGAAGTAAGCCAGGACATTTTGCACATTGCCACCTGGTAAAGTCAATGCAAGCTTATCTAGAAACCCCTGCCTATTAAGGTATCTGGTTTTTACCAAGAACCAGCCTAACCTTCTCTTCTGTATAGCAGTTTCATGAGGTCACAGAATCTGCTCACTGGAAGGAACATCAGTCCAATCAATAGAACCTCTTTAAGAGTAATTATATTTTGGGGAGGCAGCTGGGTGACTCAGTACACTGAGAGCCAGGCCTAAAGATGGGGTTCAAATGGGGTCTCAGATATTTTCTAGCTTTGTGACCTTGGGCAAGTCTCTTAAATCCTTACCATGCCCTTACCACTCTTCTGTCTTGAAATCAATACAGAATTGATTCTAAGATGGAAGATAAGAATAAGAAAATAAAGTAATTATATTTTAAAGCCCTTTATATTTAGTCCCCTGCTTTCTTCTCTTTTTCTTACATTTTGCTCTTTTCCTCATAATCTTTGTTACTCATAATCTGAGTAATCCTTGTTTAAAATCCTCTCCCTTTCTAAAATGAAGTCTCTTTCATAGTGGGCAGCTAAATGTCACAGTGGATAAACTGCTGAGCTGGAAGTCAGGAAGACATCTTCCTGAGTTCAAATCTGGTCTCAGACAGGTTCTAGCTATGTGACCCTGGGAAAGTCACTTAACCTTGATCGCATCCGTTTCTGTATCTACAAAATGAGCTAGAGAATGAAATGGCAAACCATGGCAGTATCTTTGCCAAGAAGAGTCCAAAGAGGTGACAAAGAGTCGGGCATGACTAAAGAACAACAAAGAGAAAGAAGTAGATTAAATGAACTCTGAGGTCCTTCCCTGGGCCACTGTTGGTGTTCTCAACTGGGGGCTGATTACCTGGATAGGCACTTCTCAAAATATCCCACAGAGGTATGTCAATGGCTTTCAACACAGGAAGGCTTTTAAATTGTGGGTCCAAATTATTCCTATAAAATATCTTTTCTTTATAAATTCCCAGATTTCCTAGTTTGAATCGAAAAACCTGTGGAGATGATGGGGAAAGCTGACTTCCAGTCATTTTACATTCAAGGACAAATCACAGCCCCTTTCTGTGGGAAGGGACCTTCAAGATCATCTAGTCCAACCTAGGTTCAGGCTGGGGGTCGGATTTAGAATAGCTATCTCTAGCCTTGGGTGGGTGGAAGGGAGGAAGAAAAGGGTATCAAATAACTGGATAATTCCAGTAGAAATCCAGACTGTAGATGGTCATCAAATTTCCTTCTAACTCTAGAAATCTCATTCAATCATATCCCTTCATTTTATAGATAAGGAACCTGAGACCTCATAAAGAAGTGATTTGCCCAAGGTCACCCAGATACTTATTTATGGAATTAGAATTAGACCTCAGGTCTGCAGATGGCTGGTTCAGAGCATTTCCTACTCCATTTTGAAGAATATGTAGGAAAGTGAAGAACGTGAAGAATATTCAAAGCACAATGTAATTTGGATAAAGAAGAGAAAGCCTTGACTTTATGAACTGGACTCATGTAAATGTAATAGAAATATGAAAGTTAGCTTGGCATTTGATGCTCACTTCAGGAATATATAAGAAGAAGAAAAAAAAAGAATCCAAGGGGAAGTGTAATATAGAATGAGATCTGTAATTATTCCTTTCTGTCTTCTTTCTACCTCACTACTCTTTTCCACATACATCCTCTAAAACTTGTTACACTCTTCTTTACAGATGACAGAACTGAGGTCCAGTGAAGGGACATGAATTGTCCAGGGTCACACGCCTAGTGCTTCCTGAAGTGGAACTAGAACCCCTGTCTTTCTGATTCCTCTGTCTCTGTCTCTGTCTCTCTCTGTCTCTGTCTCTGTCTTTCTCTGTCTCTCTGTCTCTGTCTCCCTCTCTCTGTCTCTCTGTTTCTCTGTCTCTCTGTCTCTCTCTCTCTCTCTCTCTCTCTCTCTCTCTCTCTCTCTC
>NW_025372736.1:0-4972 GCF_016433145.1 Gracilinanus agilis
TTTTTAATCAGCATTTACACTTTAATGATAATTAAAAGTTAATTTAAAAAAAAATCTTTGTCTTATCTTGTGATTTCCTTGATGTGGAGAACTCTAAGTTGTAGATCAGTAAGTTAGAGGTTAGAACATTTTTTTTTCTACGGGACCAGGAGGCTATGTACTTGCTCAGGGTCATACAACTTCTTTGCATCAGACGTAGGACTCGAACTTAGGACTTCCTCACTATGCAGTCTACCTTGCATTTAAAAAAAGAGCTAGAAAAACTGCTGGCATTTATATACACAAACAATTTTCCTACTTGAAGATCTGTTGGGAAATTTGCTTATTTTCAAATTTCAATATTTTCAAATGCTTTGGACTCGTATTCATGGAGGGTTAGAACTGGAGATCTTAGAGTTCTTGTCAGCTAGAGGAGAACTGGGCTGCTGTTATGGCTGAATCATGAGAATCCTAAAAAGTCAAAGAGTATCAAGACTTTTCTAGAATCCTGTGATTCTACTCTCAGAACACATTGTTTGTGACTGTTCTTCTGTGATATAGCCAATTTTTCAGAGTTGACTTTTATAAGGGGTTGAGGGGAGGGAAGGAAACAATCTAACAATCATGTATTAAGTACTTGCTAAGTGCCAGACATTGTGCTAAACACTTTACAAATATTATCTCATTTGATACACATGATACAGACAGATGCTAGTCTTATTTCCATTTTACAGTTGAAGAAACTCAGGCAAACAGGCTTAAGTAACTTACTTGCCCAGGGTCACACAGCTAGTAAGTGTCTGAGGCTGGGTTTGAGTCTTCATGACTCCTGGCCTGGCACTCTATCCATTATGCCATTTTGCGGCCCCAGTTTCTAGAGCTAAAGTCATATTATTAAATGGCCACAAAAACCTTAGAAAATATAAAGTAGTTTCTGTTCTTTGTTTAAAGAAAGTTCACTAGTCATTGAAATAAGAATACAATAAAACTGTTGGCAGAAGCACGAATAACTTCCAAGTTTGAAAATAGTTTTTGCAAATAGGTACTTTTCCACAAATAAATCACAACATATTGAAAGCTCTAATCACACCTAGCTACTTATGGCTGAACTTGGGCATCATCTTTATCATAGTTAAAATTTATATCATACCTACTATGTGCCAAGCCCTATACAATTATTATCTCTTTTGATCTTCTCAACACTCCTAGGAAGATTGATGCTATTATTCTCCCATTTTACCATTGAAGAAACTGAGGCAATCAAATGTTAAGTGATTTGACAAGAGTCACACAGCTTCTAAGTGTCTGAGGCCAGATTTGTAGTCAGGTCTTCTTGACTCCAGGTCTGATGCTCTCTCCACTGGTCCACCTGACTACCTCATTTAGCTGCATAATAGAGAGAAGTTGAGTGCACTTTTGAGCATCCTCCCTCTAAACTAGAGCCAAGCCTTGGGGGTAGAGGAAGTATTAAAGGTAATTGAGGCACTCAAGATCCAAAAAAGTAAATATTTGTTTTTGAGACAAGTAGGAACCTAGCTATGACTTTTGCTTGCCCTCTCTTTCCTCCTTTCCTTTTTTTTTTTTTTTCTCGGTGTTATGTTTGACTAATGCAATTCAGACAGGCCGTAGTCATGGAAACTATAAGAAGACTAGTTTGCAGATTTCTCTTCTCTCAGGCACCTTTCCCATTGCTCATAATACCTCCTTCTTTGGTTAATGAAATTATTTGTGTTTAATAGGAACACAAAGATGTTGGAGTTGATTTGGAGTAAAGTTTTGCAAAACAGCTTACATTGCCAGCTTTCTGCTTCATATTGCAGATGAAGTAAAAATGCCTGTTGGGTTGCCTGTGGCCTGGCTGCCTTGGAGCTGCTGAGAGAAAACTGGTAGATGTAATGATAAAGTCAAGCTTGTGTTCATCATGATTAGTTTTGGATGAGATGTTACAGCAAAGATCTCTTAATTACTATTTGTTGAGCTAAATGCTCCAGCGGCATGTGTCTAACTCCAGCTCAAGCAGAGTTGCTGTAAGGATCAAATCAGCTAACTTATGTGAAAGAGCTTTTACATATAGAGAAGCTGTATGTATGGGCATATATGTGGGTATAAACACAGAATATATATAGATGCAGAATATATATGTGTATTTGCATAACTATATCAGTCCATTCTCATATACGCATATTGGTATATGTAGCATTATAGATACAAAGGTGAAAGGATGCCAGGGACCATCTGGTCCAATTCTGAAGATTCCAAGGCCATCCACTGCATCCCAGCTCATTGTGGTCGTTTACATTTTTGTTTCGCCACTGGACATGGATGACTCTGGAAGAGAAAGTGAGCCTGATGACTTTGTGCTCCTCTGCTTCACTTAAATCTAATTCACTTGTGAGTCAAGACATCACCCAATAATATCATTGGTCTTTTTTGAATTGAAGGATGAACAACACACACACACACACACACACACATATATTAATTCAACTTTCAACCAATAGCTGTGTTGAATATTTACTACAACACATCAGGTTTGGTTCTGTCTGTGGTTCATAAGGATGGAAAAGGTTATAGTTTCTGTACTTGAAAATGGCATATGTGTGTGTATACACTTATAATTTTTCATTTATATATACATGCAATGTGTACAGTAGAAACATATGTGCAAATACATATGCATATATCTGTATTTGTATTATATATGCATACATGGTATATTTACATGCTAATACATACAATGTACCCCAAAGTTTTCATAGCTTATAACTTCATTAAGATTTTTGTAATGCTGTGTGCGTACATGCATATTTGTCCTCAGATTGGCTAATAAGGATTCTTCAACTTAGAGTTTTATCACTGAGAACTTGAATGACTTTCTGATGGTCACACAGTTCATAAACATTGAAGATAAGACTTAATCTTGTCTTTCTCACACTGAAGGCGGCTTTTTATCCACTCTACTATGCTACTGATCTAATGAGAGAACTAGCATGTCCTGAGCTTATTTGTGTATGTGTGTATGTAGGATCAGAAAGAACTGAGTTTGAATACTACTTCATACAATTAATAGCTGCGTGACTCTAGACAAGATCATTTCATTCAGCCTCGATTTCCTTTTCTGTAAAACAAGGATAATAATACTGCTTACCTCTGAGGGTTCTTGTGAGGATTAAATTAGATACCACTTATAAAGACTTAGCACATTAACAGGCATTTACTAAATGCTATACAAATATTAGTTATCATCTAATCCACAGGATTATGAAGAGGATCATACAGTATTATATATATATGCATATATATATATATGGAGGTACAAACTGTTAAGTGCTATGTAAATAAATATTAGCTTTTGTCAATGTTGTTAATAATGATTACAATGATAATTAAAAAATGTAGTTTATAAAAAAGATGTTACTTCAGTGGCCAAGATAATTTGGCCAACCGAGTGCTTGCTTTTTGGGATTAATCTAATCTTAGACATATTATTAATTCTAATTCATCTTTGCCAATAACTTTTCTTTTGACTTCTCCTTTTCCTCTTCTTCCCCTTTCTCCTTCTTGCTTTCCTCTTCCTTCTTCCCCTATAAAGTTCTCAAGTACAAAATATATGTCCTTTTCCAAAATTATATTCCACAAAACCAACCCAGGATGTTATAGTCAATCCTCAACACAGTTGGATGAAAATTTTATTTTGTTTTGTTTATCTCTTCTTTGCTCTAGCTTCCTCATTTCTCATTTCTTTCACTATCTTTCTCCTTATTTTCTTCCTGAATCTTCTGTCTCCGCCACTGGAACTTAGACTCTTTGTCTGGGCCCTGATCTGTAATAGATGATTTTTCTCCTTATCTTTCCTTGAAACCATTTCTAAAGCATGTCACCCATGTGCTTGCCCCAAGGCCTGTCCTCTTCCATTTTGACCTCTCCTTTATATATTGCCTTTCCTTATTACGATGTAAGATCCTTGGGGGGCAGGGATGAATTTGCTTGTTTGTTTATGTGACCCTATCCAGCATCATAATGCCTGGAATATGGAAACAGATTTAAAAATGCTTTTTCATTTATTTCAAAAAAGTCATAGAATTTAGAGTTATAAATAGGACTTAAAGATTATCTCTTTCAGTCCTCTTATTTTACAGATGAATAAACTGAAGTTCTGTCAGTTGTATGACCTGTTTGAGCTACACAGTACTTACAGAGTTGAGGCTAACACCCAGATCTGAACAACTCCCTTTCTTTCACTGTTGTGAGATTGCATTGAAACTTATAATCATCATAGGATGGTGACTTTAGAGTTGGAAGGAATCTCAGAGGCCATCTAGACCAATTGCTCCTTTTTACACATGAGGAAATAGGGACTAGGGAAGCCAGGTAAATTGCCTAAGGTCACACAGATAGTGAGATTTGGAGGCAAGATTTGAACCTATGACTTATGTCTCTAGAGTTACTTTTTTCCACTTCAGTGTGTCATAATAGTCTATTTCTTGTTATTCTCAACTTTTTCATAGATTATTAACAAAATATTTAATCTCTATTGTTAGGCATTCACAAATTTCTTGGCTATCTCTGAAATCTATCCTCAGCTTCTATATCTACCTGGGATTTTGCTGCAATTTAAGAAGACCTAAATCCTTTCAAGCAATAATAAATGTATAACCCAGTGGAATTGCTTGTTGCCTCTAGGAGAGAGGAGGAAAGAGGGGAGAGAGAAAACATGAATCATGTAACCATGGAAAAATATTCTAAATCAATCAACAAATTTAATTAAAAAAAAAAAAAGACCTAGATCCCATGGAGCAGAATCAGAAGCACAAGTGAAGTTACAAAGAGGTAAAATGGGCTTAATGTCAGGAAAATCATCCTACTAACTTGAATTATCCAAGTGAATGGACTGACTTGGAGGGAAGCAGGTTCCCCTCAATGAAGATCTTCCCTCCTTCCTTCCTTCCTTCCTTCCTTCCTTCCTTCCTTCCTTCCTTCTGTCTCTTATACA
>NW_025372737.1:0-4036 GCF_016433145.1 Gracilinanus agilis
GAACAAGAAGAACAAGAACAAGAACGATGATGATGATGATGATGACAATGACAATGACAACACCAACAACTACAACACCAACAACAATGACAACAACAACAGCAACAGCAACAGCAACAGCAACAAACAACAAACAACAAACAACAAACAATAACAACAACAACAAGGGGAAATCTTACCTGAGGAAAAAATAGGGTGTGTTCAAATCACTCATGTGTACAAGAATAGAGTTTGTCCCAAGTATTAACCTTCAATCAGAGATGAGTAAACAGAAAAACTAACCGGAAAAGCCCTTAAAATTCAAGGGAACATGCCTTAGATTCAGAGAAACCCAAAATGATTTATTTCAGAGGAGGAATATACTCCAGAACAAGTCTAAGAAGAGCCTCAGAAAAAGGGCTATATTAGCCATATAGATTGCAAGGTGGAAGAAATAAGAGAAGAGATACAAAATGGAATAGCTAGGGAGGAAAGAATGAAAAGTAGTATAATTACCTTAAAATAAATATCAATGAACCTTGTCCCAAAACTGAACTCCCTGAAAACATAATATAATAAACGAAAGAGTCAGTGAGATAAATACTATTAACACATAATCAAAATAATGAAAAATTAGGAGAATGTAAAAATTATATAATTAGTGTAACTTCCCTAGAAATTAGTACAAGGAATGATAAATTCATCACTTATAACATTTCATTTATATCTAAAAATCAAAACCAAGGAGGGAGAACTCATTGAGAGTATTCCCAGGGGAGGTAGAATTGGATTTGGGCTTTGAAGGATGGGCAGCATTTAGATAGCTATAGAAGGAGAAGAGGTCATTTCAATCAGGTCAAAAATCCAACATGAACCAAAGCATAAAATAGAGATCAATTTAGTGTACTTAAAGAGTCTATTAGTCTGAGCAAATCAGTCTGGGGAGTAGATTCAGGGGAGTATTGCAATATTCAGTTGGAAATGGTTAGTAGCCCTTGATTATAGAAGGCAGTTATAGCCAAGCAGATGAGCTTAGATTTTATGTGGCAAGAAATGAGAAGCAATTGAAGGTCTTTGAACAGAGAATTGATATGATAAGTAATGTTTAAAGAGAATTAATGTCATAGTTCTGTGTAAGATGGATTAGGAAGAGGATTCCTGAAATCAGGGAGACCAACTAAGAAAGTTTTGTACGAAATAATGAGTCCATTGCAGTGGAAATGGATAAGAAGGATATTTACATACATAAATACATATATTATATATATACGTGTATATATATACACTAGATGCAAACAGGAAGAAAAATTAATGGAAATTTTGGTGTCTGATTAGATACAGGGGACAAGGGAGAGAGATGAATCAAAAATGACTGTCATTTAGAGGGAGATTTGGATTTGTGCTGGTGCGGAAATGGGAACATGAGAAGATCAATTGACTTTTAAACATGTTTAGCTTCAGGTAACATTGAAGTGAAGACACCTTCTTGGCAACTGGAGATTCAAGGCAGGAGTCTGAGTAAAAGAAATAGAGATTTTTTCTCTCATTCTTGTAGTGGTGATAGTCAAGTATATGAAAACAGATGAACTCTGAAAATAGAAGTGGAAAAATATTATGAGATAAAGTTTCCAAATTTAGACAGGAAAAAGATGTAAAAACTCAGACTCTAAAATGGAAATAGATGTGACTAATGAACTTTAGATCTGAGGAAATGAAATGTAATAATCCTCTTCTTATGCAATTTCAAAATTATTAAAGAATTAAATTTTCATTAAAAATATTGATTTTTAAACGATACTGTTCAAACAATAACAATGAAACTAAAAAGAGGCGTCTTCCCCACCTCCCCCATCTTTTGAGGAACACTAGAGTGTTGTGAAGCCATACTGCTTGTAAACTCTCAACATATCCAAACATTTATAATTTGAGAAACTTCAAACAAGTTTAGTCAAAGACCAGAAAATTAAAACCAGAAACCCAATCCATCAACTTAACTCCCTCGCATGTATTTTCACTAAGAATCTTGAAAGTCTCTTCTGTCATATTGCAAAACTCTTCCTTAAAGTCTGTCACACCCATAGCATTGAAATAATTTTAATGGCCTCACCACATAAATTAAAGTTCTATGTGCATGGATATCTTTTCATGTTGTTCATCTTGCATGTGTTTCAATTAGGACATGTCTATAGCTCTTATAAATGCTCAGAAGCATTCACCAAAATATTTCAGATGGGCTCCAAAGATAATTTTCTGTTTTTTATAATGAATGATGCAAAAGATATTAGGTTGGAGTGCAGAATCAGTCTACTCTTATTCCTGGTTATTGAAGATTATGAAACAATCTGTGATGACTGATAACTACAAGTTTTGATGTCATAAAACATAATAACATGTTTCTAAAAAAGAATTATGAAGGTGAATCTTGAAAAAATATACTTTAGGACTTCATAATGATTTAACCTGAAAAGGATTCACATTCAAAAAATTAACTTCAAATGTTCAAATGAAATCAATCCAGAGCACACAGAGAATTTACAGTGCTGTTTTAAAAGTAAGAAGTACATAAAGACCAAACTATTAACTATTATTTTCCAGAAGTACACATGAAGTTAATTTTAACCAAGTGACTGATATATTTCCATTTTTCAAGACCAACAACATATTTCTCAAAAAGTGAAAACTCCATCCCAAAAAGGCAAATTCATTGAACAATTTACTGCTAATATGTTGTTTGGCATGATAAAAATAAATAAGCATTTGTTTTATATTAAAAGTTTGAACACTGTTTACTCTGCACCAGTAGTAAATTTTTTTTAAATCTCAAAGATTTTGAATTCACAAAGCAGTGTGAGTGCATCTTAATTATATAATTACTTAGAGTAACCATTCCAATCCATCTTGTTAATTTATACCTTATAAAAAAAGCAAATAAACTAATTATAGCTTTACTCTGAAGAGGAATAAAAATCAGCACTGTGGTTTATGGGGTTCATTGCGTACTGAATACTCCATTGCTCTGAATAGGTTATAAGGAAGAAAAACAAAAATCATTAATTGTTACTATTTGTGTGACCAGAAAAAAAAATGAAGAGAAAGAAGACTGTGTATTGTTATAGGAAGTATTTATCTACTTCCTCCCCTCCTACTATTCTGGAATAGCATACTATTTCAGTAATGTTTGAGGCTCAAATGAAATATGTAAAGTGCTATGCAGACTTAAAGCAAAAAGACTACAAATCCTGGGTCAGACTTATTGACTGTGCAACCCTGACCAGGTCATTAAACCCATCTCAGCCTCAATTTCCTCATCTGTAAAATGAGTCAATCACAAGGTCATTGTGAAGATCAAATGAGATAATGTCTATAGTGTTTAGCACAATTTTAATGTTAAATGACATTATTAAGTATTATTAAGATTCATAGCTACTCCTGAGCATCTGATAGACTAATAATGGTGTCTACCATCTACCCAGGCAAAAACAAAGATAGCCAACTAAGAAGAGACAATCTCACTTTTCTAAATGAGGCTTGTATCCCTGGAATGGGGTTGATCAATACACAAGGCTTCAAGTAGCATCAATTCTAAGGCTGAACTGTAAATGCTTATCCAGTCTTCCATTTAACATGTGTATATCCTTGATGGCACTTTACAAACCTGCCAAATTGAGAGTAGAAATGTTGGAGTTACTCCAATCACTTGATTAAATATTACAGGGCTATTTGTGTCAGATTCTAGCCTAAGTTAGCAATTACATACTTCTAAACTGGAGGCTGATTACATATTTATCTGATAAAAATCTGAAACAGTTGCTAGGATAAATATATGTTATAATTTTTTCACTCTAATGATATCTTTATTTATTTCAATTCTGCCAAAACATAGTTTTACAGAATATACATTTTTATCTTATTTGACAATTAGTAATACATAATGACAAAACTATCCTTCTATGAATACCCTAAAATTACATTATTTAAAGGACCAAAGGTAGTAAAGATGACCTTTTTTTTAGCATTTATTAATATTCATTTTTAACATGGTTACATGATTCATGCT
>NW_025372738.1:0-4590 GCF_016433145.1 Gracilinanus agilis
AGGAGGGGAGAGAAGGAGGGAGGGAGTTAGCCTCATATTTTCATGTAAGTTAAACAAAGAATGAGGGAAGGGAAGGAAAATGGGAAGGAAAGGAAATGTAGTTTTGACCAAATGACCCACAAGATTATTTTTGTTTCTAAACAATGCTTGTTTTCCTCCATTTTATCCTAGTTGTGGTCCCTAATGGCATTCCATTTGGTTAAGAAAACAACCAATAGTGGCATAAGTATGTCACATCCTAGTGAGTCAAGGTATTCTTCTGGTGTTTGCAAACAGGATGAGGTGTTGCTTCTAGCAATATAGGTTACCCCATAAAGATGATACATCCAAAGGCTTTGATAATGGTGACAGAACTCATGGAATGAGGAAGATTTTGCTACAGAGCTGTAAAAGGCACCTGAATCCTGTTTGAGCTACACAGAACAAACAAGTTTACCATTGTTTCAGTTCATTTGCTCAGAAAACAGGGCAGGAAGGGAGAGTGCTTCAAGAATTATTTAACATTTGGAAGCCCGTGTAGAATATAACCTAGAAGTTTTCTCTTCATGGTAACTAATATCTGACTTTCAATTCCATTCCATTAGGTAGCTTTTATGTGGAAGACTTTATCTGGCCAAAAAATGAAATAATCCCTACATTTATGGAATTGATTGTTCTGTTGGAAGGTTATGAGGAGAATAAATATGAATATAAAGCAACATTTGAAGTGAAGGGAGCAGGGAGCAAAATACTTTAGGAATATTAAAGAGAGATCATTAGGCGGTGACTGAGTCAAGTCAAGAAATATTTACATTGTACTAGGCATGGTGCTAAGCCCTGGGAATAAAAAGTATAAAAAGCCAGTCCCTACACTCAAAGATTGGGAAAAGACAATACACAAAAGGAAACTAAAAATTTGGTGTAGGGGGTAAGCTGGAATGAGGAATGGTGCAGAAAATTTCAATAATCGGCTATGGAACCCAAAAAGGAATTAAGGCAGGCTTCATGGAGGAGGTAACATTTGATCAAGGCCTCAAAGGAGGAATGGGAATCTGACATAATTTCACACTTAAATTTTACTAATTTGAATTCTTAATGTTCATTTGCATCTTTATTAAACAGAATCAGAAATAAGTGTGTGTTGTTTCCAAATGGGCAGTGTGCCAATGCCATGCCAGTCAAGTAGTAAAATAATTTGTAGATGTAATTCATAAAGATAAAGTCATTGAATCATAGGTTGGACAGAATCTCACAGATCTAGCCAAACACCCTCCTTTTGAGGAAGAATATTATTATTAGTTCAAAGAGATAAAGTGATCACAGCAGTAAAGAACAGAGTCAAAATTTGTACCCAGATCTTTTGGCTCAAAAAACAGATGAATATGATTTTCCTATCTTATGTAATTTTCCAAAATTTCCAAAAAAAGGTAACTTCATTTAAATAGCTTCACGTAATTTACTACTTGAATCACTAATCCAGCTACATTTATTAAATACTTAGAAAGGTACTGTCCTAAGTAGAATATTTTTCATTTGATTAGACTTATGATTTCATTCCTAGAAGGAGCTTGTACTAAGGAAACTCTTTTCATTAATGCCAACTGGCAACTGCTTTGCAATTTGTTGTCAGACAGGGTTGCCTGGGTAAGTGAGAAGTCACACAGTCAGTATAGGCAAAGATCTGGACTTGAACTCTAGTCCTCTTAACTCTCAAACCAGCTTTTTATTCATTATGGCAGCCTGTTCTCAAGCTGAGCATTCAAAGACAAAAAGCAACAGAGTCAAGAGGAGCTAAGTGGCTCAGTGGATTGAGAGCCAGGCCTATATAGAGGAGGTACTGAGTTCAGATCTGGCCTCAGACACTTCCTAGCTGTGTGACCCTGAGCAAGTCACTTAACCCCCCCCACACACACACACATTGCCTAGCCCTAACCACTCTTCTGCCTTGGAACCTATGTACATTATTGATTCTAAGATGGAAAGTAAACGTTTAAAAATATATCTTGGTGTTTTTTTAAATGCAATAGAACCAAATTTTTTTTTTAAAATGGCGAAAGAGGGGGCAGCTGGGTAGCTCAGTGGAGTGAGAGTAAGGCCTAGAGACAGGAGGTCCTAGGTTCAAACCTGGCCTCAGCCACTTCTCAGCTGTGTGACCCTGGGCAAGTCACTTGACCCCCATTGCCCACCCTTACCACTCTTCCACCTATGAGACAATACACCGAAGTTAAGGATTTAAAAAAAAAACATATAATAAAAAAAAATGGCTAAAGAAATGGTTGTACATGAATGTCATGGGATACTAATGTTCTGAAAGGAATGATGAATATGGTGAATACAGAGGAACATGGGAAGTCTCCTATGAATCAATGCCAAGTAAAGAAAGCAGAAGGGAAAATATCTATTACAGTATAAATGCAAAGCATAACAATAAAACAATTGACACAGCATGCTTCAAAGTTTTAAGTTCCAAGCTTGGGCCAAAAATATATAAGGAGAGAATTCTCCTCCCCTTCCTTGTAGAAGCAGGGGATTATAGCAATGGAGTATTGACTACAACATTGTGCTTTTTTGGTACTTTGATTAGTTTTGCTGAAATTTTTCCCCTCTTTTTAAAATTCTCTATTATATAAGGGAGAAAGAGAGGGTAGAGATGATTGGTAATTGTGAGTGATTAAAAGCAAAAGATATTAATAAAATTTTATTAAAAAAAAACAAAAGCAACACAACCAATAAAGAAATGTAGATAGTGCTGTTAAAGTAATTTTAAATATGTATTTACAAAGAGAAAGATCCATCTATCTATATGTGTGAGTGTGTGATGAATCACCCTGAATCTTGCTTAGGAGTTGCAAAGTCCTTCCATACTGTTTCTCTTCAATCAATAGATTTGCTTAGAATGAGAATATTAGACCTAAAAGAGACACACCCTTCCTCATTTAACAGCTGAGGAAACTGAGACTGAGAAATGTGATTTGCCACATGGTCAAATAACTACTTGGCAGAGCTAGGTCATCTGATTTCCAGGCTGATGCTTTTCCCATTCCAATGTCTCTGTCAAAGGACCCCTCCCTGGGTTACTTCTCTTTCCTCTGAGGCTTAGAGGATTCTAGAACCAACCTCCCTTCCCTCTAAACTGCTTGAGCTCATTAAAGGGATGGCTTTAGCACTGACCTTTTCAACTAGCCTTGAAGTTCCTTCTTCATTTTATCTACACATGGCATAAAAGAAAAAAAAGCCATTAAAAAAGTAAATCAAGGCACACTGTTTTGGAGACAGTGAATGTTTCTCCACTCTTTCTTCCAATCAGAATGAGTCAAAAGTGACCCATTTTAGATTTCTTTCATTTTCCCATCAGCTTTCTCCCTAGGACTTAATTTATAAATAATAGCTGGAGTTGATTAATATCCTGATTTTGATGACTGCTTTTAAAGAGAGTATATTTCTTACAGAGAATAGAACCTTTTCTAACCTAATGCAAGTCTTATTACAATGGCTTTTACAACCTCAATTTCTGGAGGGTCTCAATATTTTTACATCTATGATGGGGCAAATATGCCCAAATACTCGAGGTCTTGGTTTTATAATTTCCCCATCCCTTAACATGCCCTTTGAAAACTGATTCTTGCTAATACTGCATGTTATTACTTGGATCACCAGATACCCAGACAAAGGAAGTGGCAGTCTCTGACTGGTTGACATTTAAAATATTATCGATATGAAATTTTTTTCATCTTGAAATGCTATCAATTTTCACATTAAATTAATTTTAAATTCTACATTGCTCATTATCTTGAGAGACAGAATGATATAGAAAGAACGTCGGACGATGTTGGAATCAGGTAGAAAAAACCTGAGCTTGAAATTTAGCTGTGTGACTTTGGGAATGACCCTTGAGTATTTTTTCCTCTCGGATCTTCCATTTCCTCATATGTAAAATGAGGAGAATAACATATTACATATCTCAAAAATCTGTGGTGAGGAATATGCCTGGTAAATATTGAGCCTAACAAATGTAAGTTATTTTCACTTCTGCATAATTCCATTTTGCTTTCAAGTTTGAATGTTTTTATGCTTTCTACAGCTCAATGACCATTTTCATTAAATTATTATTTAAAACTTTAGATGAATTTATTAAACATTTCCTCTCCTATGCCTACCCTGAGGCCTGGTAGATAATAGACAATTGCCCATTATTTTATTTAAAGGAATCTTACCTATCGTCATCATACTCTGGTGATATTGCAAGCTCTTGTCCTATGCCCAAGGGTGCCACCTGTCACAGGGGGCTTTTCCCAATTCCTCTCCAGTTATTAGTGCTTTCCCTGTTAACAAAACTGTGTATTACTTTGTGTTTATTTTGTATCTCCTTCTCTGTGTACATGTTCTATCTCCTAGCCCATTAGTCCCTGAGGCTACGGACTTCATGTTCTTGTCTTCATATCCCCATCTTACACATAGATAGCACATCATGAATCCTTGTTGAAATGAAATTTGAGCCTCAGAGTAAATTTTGTGGAATAACAGTTTTCCATCCTAAAAGGAAATATTCCCAAAAGTGTGTGTGTGTATGCGTGTGTGTGTATGTACGTACTTGCTTTGTTTTTTAGTGCT
>NW_025372739.1:0-2650 GCF_016433145.1 Gracilinanus agilis
ATATATATATATATATATATATCAAACAACATCTCAAGGATATAATGTAAATGATTATGATCATAAAGAGTAAAAATTATTAAAGAGTTGACCTAAGTATATGAGAAATGTGGTTGCCAGAAGTTATTACTCAAGTCAGAATGACTTTTTAGAGAATAGGTAATTATTCCAGCCCGATCTGAACCAAGCAAGGCTTCAGAGGCCCCAGAAAAGGTGGCCCAGAGGTTGATTAAACAAGGGTTTTATCCAAGAGGCCTCCTCCAGAATGAGGGGCCTCTCTGGAGGCAAGTACCTCCAGAAAAGCCAGGAAAGAAGTCAGCCCTTTTCATTCCCCAAAATGGTAGTCCTAAAGGAAAATCAAAGAGCAGTCCAAAGTCCCAAGCTAGAGGTCCTTCAAGGTCAAGTTTGAAGGCAAAAGTTCTGGTCAAAGGAAGTTCTTGCCACTTTTAAAGACCATTCTTTTCATCGCTTCCTGTGCCTTCCTTCAACTTTACTTGGACCAATTACTGTTAAAGCTTTGCTTAGGACTGCTCAGGAGGCAGTCAGTTGATTCTGACTCTTCATCCACTATTGCACATGTGGGTCACAGAGCTCCACATACTTAAAGATAAGTGGGATGTATACACTTCTGGTGATTAAAGCTAAAAATGGGCAGGGGAGAGTTAATCCCATCTTCACATAAGATAGTTGTTCATATAATAATAAGATACTTGTTCATTTGTTTTTGTTGTTGTTACTATTTCTTTTTCATGGAGGAAAGCTCAAGTTCATTGATAAGATAGCCCTATGTAGTTTCCTAAAGTTGAGCAAGTCCAATCTCTTCTCTCTATTTCTGGATCTAATTTGTTACCCACCTGGAGTGCCCAAGCAAGATAAACACATTAAAGACTGATTCAATTACTTAAATATTGCATATTTTACTTTGGAAAAATACATATTTTATTCAGTTGGTTTCCTCCAAATTTGACTATTAACTCAACTTAATCTGTTCATTTTGGGAGTTATAGTTTAATAAAGATCTCTGATTTTATTAGTATATAATAATATGATCAGTATTTTTCTTTAAAGTATAGTATTAGTGAGTCGAGTATTGTCATGGTCAGTCAGTATACATATGATGAGACAAGGGTTGAAGCAAGCTCTTCTTAAGTACAAGAACCACTTCTTCCTTTGGTATATTTCTATTAATATTTGAGAGGATGTTTTGGGGGTATACAAATAAACAGTATTAAAATAATAAAATTCTGAATAATGAGATAAGAATAAAAATCTATAGAACCATAGATTTAGAATGGGAATGAGATTTAGAGGTCAAGTCCAATTACCACATTTTACATGCAGGCAAACTGTGGACCAAAAAATTTTCAAGGACTTACTGAACATTAAACAGTAATGGCAGGACCAGAATTTGAATAAGGCTGTGAGGCACCTTTTCAGCTGACTTTGTAAATTTTCTTGGGCAAGAAATTGTTTTATTAATCCTTTCTTTTATTCTGTCACTCCACAATTCATTTTGAGGTGTAATTTAATGTTGCTTGGAGGAGAATTTAGGCGATTCTTTCCCCTTACTTCACCACCTCAACTCTATTAGATCAGATAATTTCTAAAGTATCTTCCAACACCAAATTAATAAAATCAAGAGGTCAGTGAGACAAATGTTATCATCCATATGAGTTAAACAAATTAAGAATTAAAATTTCCAAGATCATAAATATTGTGTGTTGAAGAAACAAAGTTTAAATCTAGACCTTTAAAATGCAAGTCTAAGGCTCCCTCCACTCTATTCTTCTATCTTTTGATAGCTTGTTAAAAATGTATAAGTAGTACTATGTTCTCATCTTCCTCCAGTGTGCTCCATTATTAAAATGAGACTAAAGGTGATTAACTTTGTTAAACATAATTAAAATTTAATTAATTTTATGTCCAACTTGTTTTGTATGTCTTCAACAAAACATTTTCACATTAAACTCATATATTTAGCTTATATCACATTTTAATATCTAAATAGCTTTTTTCCTTTAAAATGGGAAGGAGATTCTATCATTATAAATAACCCAAGAACAATTAATGATTTGCTGTGAAACTTTTAAAAAATCCTGAAATGTTGATGATGTAGAATATCTTTTATTATCCATATCAATAATATTAACTTTTAAAACATTATTTTTAAAAAATAATTCCTACTGGTGGTATACTAGAAATAGGCGCATTCTCCCAGTATTTCCTTGGATTCCTTTTCACCTAACCATTACATGTAAAGTAATGATTATGTGTACATAATCTTAACCACTAATTTCTATATTAGATTCTCTCTAGTTACCAGGTCACAGAATTTTAAATCGAAGGAATCTGACAAATACTTGAGCTTATTCTGATGTGTGAAAAGTCTGAGATTCAATAAAAATCATGACATTTCTAAGGTTACAATAGTTTATGACAAAATGGACACTAACACCAAGTTACTGCCTTCAGCCTCTCTCTTTATCATTGAAATAAAGACATGATAGTGGATTAGAGATATTTGGATTAATTCCTCATTAGATATTTAAATTCTCTGTGAGCTTGGCAAAGTTACCTAAACCCTTGGAGTGGAGCCTTAGGTGTTTTTTTTCCCCCTGAAGAACTAAAATAATAACTTTTATTTTATAGT
>NW_025372740.1:0-8581 GCF_016433145.1 Gracilinanus agilis
GGTGAGGAGAGCGTCCTCGCGCAGAAAGGGTGGGGGAAGGAACTTGGGGCGGAGTGAAAACCACTCGTCACTTCCGGGGCTTTCCCTGACAACCGTGGGAGCGTTCCTAGCAACCTTTTAGGAGATCAGGTCCGGAACCGAATGGAAGGTTCCATTTACTAAAAGTGGGAGGAAGGAAGGGAAGGGATGGGGCGATCCATTTGGGAAAGGAACGTAGTATCTGGAAAAGTAAGCTTAAGAAGAAAACATGAATAGTTCCCAGTTCCGTTCCAGCTAAGGAGCCCTTGGGCCGGGTTCCCTTCACTCTTTCCCCAGCACCCAACCATCAGCTTTCCTTGGTAGTTCCCGTTGCATATATTCGGCCTGACATTCACTAGGAGGGCTGGAAAAAAAAATAGGTTTGGTGGAGAGGACCCCGGGGATCTAAGCAAATACGATTTCCCTCCCATTCCCCCACCCCCAATCCCCTGCCCCGGGGTCAGAACCTTACACCTCTTCAGCCTTAAGTGCATGTCGGGGATACAATCTTCAGTCGCTCTGAGAGTCCTCGAGGCCCCTTGAGAAGAGTGCGGAAGCTGGTCTGACCAGTACCTCAGGTACTACCTCCCCTAACCCAAATATCACCCCACCCCCAAAGAGTGGAGAGCCTTAAAGCGACGCGCTGACTCACACTCCCTCCCTGCTCCGCGTAGCCCTTTCATCCCAGCTGCCCCTATGCTCAAAATTCTGTCATCCCTACTAGATCACCTAGTCCAGCATTTGGGTTAGGCCCCTCTCCTTGCTTTTGTTTCTTACCGAGCCTGCCAGTCTACTCCTTACCAAAAGCAGCTTTATGACTATCTTTTGCTTTTCTAATACCTTTCAGAAGGTTACAAACATCTGGGAAAACATGCTGATTTTGCAAGAAGTCAAAGTCTCATTGCACAAGTTCATTTCAAAATAAAACCAATTTTCTCTCCAGACTGGGCAAAAAGGGGAAGGGTATATTTGAAGAGAGGGGAAGTAGGATAGAAGTGTGTGTTTGGTGGAAAATGAGCTTCATAATCTCTGCTGAACCTGGTGGAGAAACCCTTGAAATTACCATAGAGCTGCCCTGGAATCTATGAGATAGGAGAGGAAGCCCTACTCCCTCATTGGATAGGATAGGGGATAGGGATTAACCTCATTGTGGCAACTAGGTTACTTTGTGATAGAGAAGGAAGTCCTGGGTTCAAATTTGGCCTCAGATACTTGCTAGTTGTATGACCCTGGGCAAATCACTTAACCCTAATTCTCTAGCCCTTCTCAGTCTTTTGCCTTGGAACCATTTCTTAGTTTCAGATCTAAGACAGAAGGTAAAGTTTTCTATAAAAGAAAGAAAAAAATTAACTTCATTAAGCTACAATACCACCTCTCCACTCCCTCCATAAATATCACCATCCGTAAAGCCAGCCCCCTTCTCTTAACCCCAACATTAGGCAAGCCAGGATACAAATAAACTTTAAAGATAAGCACTGGACTAATTATAAAAGCTTTTTCAATATGGAAGTTGCAGCATTCTACAGATCCTTCAATAGCCTGAGGAATAGAATTGACCTCAACATAATAGATGGATAAAAGTGGGGATTGGGAAAGTGAAGCCACAAGGAGAGATCCAAGTATGGTCTAACCTGAGAATCCCACTATTCTCATCCTTGCACAACCCAGAAAACCAAAGCCAAAAGGAGAAGCACTAAGCCTATTTTCTTCTTGTCTCTGAAGTATTATCCTTGCTCTGGGTATAAACATTTCTAGCTCAATATGCCTAAAATCAAACTCATTGTTCAGTCATGTCCAGCTCTTCATGGCCCCCTTTGGGATTTTCTTGGCAAAGATCCTGGAGTGGTTTGCCATTTTCTTCTCCAACTCATTTTATAGATGAGGGAACCGAGGCAAACAGGGTCAAGTGACTCAGGATCACATAGCTAGTAAAAGTCAGAGACTGGGTAGGAACTCGGGTTTTCCTGGCTCTATACCCAGTACTTTATCTACTGTGCCCTGAAGACAAATTCACTATCTTCCTCCCCACTCCTCCCCCCCCACAAAACTCTCCTCCTCGACCCTATTATTATGAAAAGCAACAATTTGGAGTATGAGTATTCCAGGAGAACTAAGCACCTAGGATGTGAGGACTTGCCAAGCCCTTTTGAGGGCTACTTATCCAGCATCAAAATGTCTATCTGGCACTCAACTCTCACCTGTGACTCCATGAAGCTATATAGCACATGAAGCAGAGAAGTAGAAGGTATCAGATCCGTCGAAAATCCAACAGTAAAGTAAGTTAGGGGATGTCCACCCCAAGCATGTGAATACTTTCCATGGAAGACTGGCCAAATGAAAACAGCTTGTTCAAACAAGCTACTAAAGCAGGTAAAGCAGGTACTATAGAGCACTTAGAACTTGGTCAGACATCAAAGATGCCAAGGTCATCCACTGCTTCCTGGGCTGTTGCCAGCTGTTCAGATTTTTGTGTTGCCACTGAACTTTGATGACTCTGAGAGTGAAGCTGATCACTTTGTGTAACTCTGCCTCACTTAAATCTAATTCCTGCTCAAGTCAAGATATAACCCATAATGTCATTGGTCCTCTGAAAAATAAAGGACAAAAGGGCCACAAAATCAAGAGAAAAAAAGTATCAAAGTAAAACAAACCCAAAGGGAACTCAAAAGGAGATGTTTATATTAGCACACATAAAATTTGGTTTTGCACAAAATTTTATTTTTATTTTTTGGTGGTGGTAGTGATTACTAAGTATAATTTTTAAAAAAAACTGAAAAGAAAATAAAGGACAAAAAATAATGAGAGCAACACCATACTCCTAATCTGTTAGGTTCAAACCTAGGTGTCATCATCTTCTCCACATATCTCTCACCTACACATATCCAATCTGTTGTCTAGACCTGTCAATTTTACCTTTGCAAAAAGTTGGAGGGGATTTGAGTTACTAGATATTATTACTCAATTAGCATTTATCCCATACTTTTTACAGTCTCTTCCCTCCAGGAGCTTACATCCAAATAAGACAGAGAACATAGAATAAGTGTATACAAAACAGACCTGAAGAAACCTAAGGCATTATAGGGAAAGGAACTAGGAAAAGCTTCATGAAAGAGGAAAGAGACACATATGAACAAACATTTATAGCAGCTCTTTTTGTAGTGTCAAAGAACTAGAAACCAAGAGAGTGCCCATTAGTTGTGAAATGTCGAACAAATTAAGATATATGAATGTAATAGAATACATTTGTGCCATAAGAAATTATAAAAGAAACAGTTTCAGAGAAACCTGGAAGCAGTCTATAAACTGATGCAAAGCAAATGATTAGAATCAGGAGGACAATATGTATATTTATATGTACACACATTATTTATATGTAACCTGGGTTAAAGTCTAGATTGTTTGCATAACACTTCTTATTGGTACAGAGCATACTAATTGAAACCCAAACCAAGGACCAAAGAAAGGGACACTTAGCTTAAGAGCTTGTGAGCAAAGAGGTTCTCTTTTTTAATTTTAAGGATAGACACATTATTTCTGAGTCCTTGAGGAGAAATATGGAAAGAGAATGAGCTTTCAAAGACAGGTGCATAGAAGAAAGCTGACACTCCAAAATATCCCTAATTTCTAGTTTAACTCCTTAAAGATTTTGGGAAGTTTCCCCTTGGGTGAGATCAAACACTCCCTTGGTTAAATTAAGAGAACTCTACTCCCAGATAGTAAGATATCTCTACTCATTGACTCTGTATTGCCTGGTATATTTTAATATATATATAACTTTTTTATCTGCTTGAATAAATGTATTTATTGAATATCCACTCTTTGTGGTAGTTTTATGTATAACTACATAAAGTGAGTGAAAAGCAGTCAAGCTGTAGGATTTAAGCCTGGGATACTCTTTCCCCTTTAAGGGATAGCAACCAGGGAAGTAGCTTAAACCTAAAAATCATTTGCCCTAGAAATATTTAGGGTATGGGCAAATAGATATAATTCTAGTGTGGAACCTCTTTTTTTGAAGAGAACAGAATAGCTGACCTAGTGGCCCCAATTCACTGCTCCCCTCCAGGCAAGAATCAAAGTCTCTCTCTTAGAGATGAAGGTTTAGATTTCAAAGAGTTTTTCTTGCTCCCTAGAAAGCTACATTAAGACAACTAAAGTTGACATACATAACCTATATAGAAAATACACAACACACATATGCCCTACATATCCAATAACAATAACACTGTAAAAACAAACAACTATGAAGGACTTAAGAAATTCTGATAAATATAATAAAAATTATGATCCCAGAGGACCAGTGATAAACAATGCTACCTTTATCCTGGTAGAAAGGGGAAACACTCAAGATATAGAATGAAACATATATATATTTGGAGATGGCCAACATGAAGATTAGTTTTGCTTGACTATATATATATATGTACATATATATATATTCATTACAACTGTTGTCTTTTCATTTTAATTGGGGTGGCAGAAAATAAAGTGAATAAAGAAAATAAAGTTTGTGAAAAAAATTTTTTTAATTTAAAAGAGCTGTCATGCAGAAAGTGGCAATCAGGCTTAATCTTGAAGGAAATCAGGGAGGCTGGGATGAGAATGGACTGAATTTTAGGCAAAAGAGAAAGACTGCAAGACGGAGTGTCATCACTGAGGAACAACAAGCAGGCCAGTGTGACTGGACTCTAGAGTTCATAGAGAGTAGTAAAGTTGGGGTTAGTTTGTGAATAGCTTTAAAATGCCAAACAGGAATTTCAATGTAATCCTAGAAGTTATAGGGAGCCTTTAGTATTTACTGACTTGAGGTAGTGTGATATTGTCAGATCTGCACTTTAAGAAAAAAGACTTTGGTTGCTTGTAGAAGATAGGCTGAAAAGGAGAGAGATTTGAGGCAAAGAGAATAATTAGGAGGAAATTATAATAGCCCAAGTAAGAGGTGAAGTTCCCAATTAGGATGGTGGCTATGTAAATGAAGAGAAAGGGTCAGGAACAAGAGATTTTGCTGATTGGCAACTGGTTGCGTCTTCGATAAGAGTGAGAGAGGGGATTTGAGAATGTTTCTGAGGTTATGAACCCATGTGACTGAAAAGTCACGCCTTTGTCAGAAATAAAGCCTGAAAGAGAAGTCTGTTTGAGGATCAAAATAAGTTCAGTTTTGCATAGGTTGAATCTGAGATGTCTATAGGACATTCAGTTCTAAATATCTAATAGGCAGTTTATGATATAGTACTGGAGCTTAGGTGAGAGACTAGAGATATATATCTATATGTAGATATAAATTTATAGATATACTTTACTTATATATAAACATTCTATTGATAGTCTATTAATATAATATAGTAACATGTAATGTTTATATGCATATATGCATATGCTGTATGTATCATATCATATTATCAAGAACCATCTACATAGAGGATTGATAATAATAATGGATGGATGAGGTCACCAAGAAAAGTATAGAAAGCTAAGAGAAAAGGACCTAGGACCCACTAGCATTACATAGATGATAAATCACCAGAAGAGACTTAAGAAGGACTTGTTAGATAAGTAGGAAGAGAGCTGAGAGTAGAATCCAGAAAATCCAGAAAGAAGTTGCTATCTGGGAGGAAAGGGTGGTCAAGAAAATTATCTCATTTACATATTAATTTCTTATTTGAAAGACAATTGCTTTGGAAGGTGAGTAGTACAAGTATTATCCCCATTTTATGGTTGAGAAGACCAAGGTTCTGAGATGAGTAATTTATCTACTTGCCTAAGGTCAAAAAGCTAATGAATGAGGGCTGGAACTCAGGTCTCCTGACTTTAATATTCTTTCCACTACACATTCCATCTCTCCCTCCTAATATCCATCTGTACTCTTACTCAATCCATCTCTGAATGCTAGAGGATAAGGGATTTGACCCTATACTTGTTGCCACCTTTTATGAGCCAGTGAGCTTATCACGAAACAGAGACTCCCAAGTATCTTTGTCATTGGAATCCTATTTTACTAGGAAGAATCCCAAGGACCAAAGATTTCCTAACTGGTGACAAGCTTTGGTCTCTTGCCTCCATGTCATACTTATAAATAGATTCCCAAAGTGCTTGTCTTCTCAGCCAGTGGATAGATGGGGAGCTATTTCGACATGGAGATGAAGGTGAGAAGTCAGTCTCTTGTGAAGTAGATTAAATTGAAGCAGATTAATTTTATTAATCAGAAACTCGAATTCCCATGAGAAAGTCAGGTAACCTGTGAGAAAACTCAGAGGCTGGAATCCAAAATAACATATGGTTAAATGTATGTGAGGAAATGACTCCATGATAATAATGGAGAACAAAATACAGTTTAAGGCTAAATATAATAACAATGGACTATACTGAACATTCTGCATATAACACCAATGGCACATCTGCTTCTGTGAGATAAGATTTGCTTGCTTTTGCCAAGAAAACCCTATAAGGAAAAGTTATGCATGGTATTGTTTAAGCCCATCCATTTCCTGCACCTCTGTAAAAATAAAAACTGCCTGCAACTTCATTTCAGTGCATCTTTTAGTAGGAAAGATTGTCTTGGCCAGTATATTAATCAATAGATTAAAAATAAATACCGGTTCTATTAAATTGAACTATGAAGTGCTCCACTTCACTTGGAAGAAGGTTGGACACTTCAGTCCCTGTGGAAAGCATCAAAAATGTAAGCAGAGGAATGGACATCTGTGTGCCTGAAAGAATTAGCCTCTTCCCTTTCTGTCTTTCTTGTTCCAAACTCAGTTACTTCAGTGGATTATTAGAGACTGAAAAGACCCTTCTCTCTCTAGTTCTCTCCTCCTTCTACCCCACCTGCTTCGGTTCCAGATTGTTTCCATGGCAACATCAGAAAATCAAAATCTTGAGGCCAGAATCCCTGATCCCCCCCCCAGAAGGGCCAAAGGAAGAAAGAAGCAGGACTGGAGGTGGTGCCAAGAGAGAGTGAGTAGGGGTATGTCTGAAGGGTGCCCCCCCCCAGCTTGGTCCCTTTAAGCTCCCCCTCCTCTCTCCCCTTTTCCTCCGCCCCTCCTCCCTCCCCCTTTCTCCATCTCTCATCTCTCCATCTCTCTTCTGCTCTCTCAGGCTGCGCCATCTGTGCTTCTGGCCTCTGGTGCCTGCTAGAATCCCCAAATTGATAAAGAGACTCCACATCCACAGCGTTCTGGATCCCACAGTCATGGCCTCAGAAAAGTCAGGTAAAAAAAATTCTTCCTTCTCTGGCTTTTTCCCCCAGCACATAAATCCTCTTGCCTTCTCTGACCTCCACAGCCTAGGCTCCCCTCCCCCTTCCCCCATTTTCCTGGGTCCCCAAGACTTGGTTCTGGATTCATCCTTCCCTCTCTCCCTTCTGCTTCCCTAATTCCTCCATTTCTCCTTCCTCTTTCTCCTCATTTCAGGTTCTCTGCTTTTAATCCCCATCCTTTTCCCTTTCCTCCTGCCCACTTTTGCTTCATTTCTTCTCTTCCCCAGGTTGGTGGGGGGAGGGGGGAAAGGGACGGGAGAAAGGTTGAGGGAAAGATAGTAAGGACCACAGGTGTCCATATGTAGATATAAAAGGGTATCCACATGTATCACAACATGAAATAACAGAATGACAGCTATGCAGATACACTGACATATGAACAGTCACATTCACTTATGGAGAATCATAAATTTATGCTCAAATGGGAAAAAGAGGAATCTAGTACTTTTTTTTCTCCTTTAAAAGAAATTTCTGAACTCCTCTTAGTGAGACAGGTAGGTAAGTGGGTCTACTACCCAAAGAGACATATTTGGACAGCTGAGCACATATTAATGCATAAACTGTCATGTGTTGTCATGGTCTTGCATGGCCAGAGCCAAGTGTGTTATTAACACACAAACATATAGAAAATGGCTTTCACAGATGGAGAGGGCGCACATTAAGGTGCATGTGGAAGGAACCCTGGGAACTGATAAGACTTTGGGGGAATAGGGGTGATATCATAAGCAGGAGAACACAGTGACTTAAAAAATAGATTAAGAAAGGAGGCTTTGACTGGGGTGGGCTGGGGTTTTGTTCAAAAATTGAGAAAAGCCTAGATCTAACCCCTTCCCCACCCCCAAACTGAAGGATGGAGACTTACATCTTTTATTTCTCTCTTCCTTTCTTCCTGTCTTCCTGACCCTATTTCTATCTGTGTCGGTCTCCCCATCTTTCTCTGTGTCTCTGACTCCTATGTCGTCTGCATCTCTCCGTATTCCTCTGTTTCTATCTCCTACCACTGTTTCCACCTGCCTGCACCACCTCAGGTCTCCCGGACTCCGTTCCTCATACTTCTCCTCCCCCTTACAATGCCCCACAGCCGCCAGCCGACCCCCCTGCCCCACCTCCTCAGGCACCCTCCACCTCCCATCACCACCATCACCACCACTATCACCAGTCTGGCACCGCCACACTCCCAAGATTAGGGGCAGGTGGGCTGGCTTCCCCAGCAGCCCCTGCCCAGCGGGGCCCCTCGTCCTCCGCTACGTTGCCCCGTCCTCCCCACCACGCCCCCCCTGGACCTGCCCCCGGGGCTCCCCCTCCTGGGTG
>NW_025372741.1:0-7911 GCF_016433145.1 Gracilinanus agilis
AAAAAAAAGTTAATTAAACTACTACTTGTTTGACAAAAAAAAATACTGCATGTGTGGTTTGATTATATAAATTAAGTATTAACAAAAATTAGACAAAAATATAAGTGTACATATATTCATATATACATGTGTATTCAAAACTCATTTCTTACTGTAAGGAGGAGAGAGACTGAGACAGAGATAAAGACAAAGAGAGAGAGATAAAGACAGAGAGAATAGATGTTAAGGTAACTTGTTGAGCATTCCCTTACTTAATGTTTTTTTTATGTCAAGGTACAGAATATGATGCCATTCGTTGGGTTTTTAAACACCATAACGAGATAATTTCTTACATTTTAAAGAAATAGCTTGGGAGAGAGGAAGTGAACATCAAATTATGGTGGAACTCCTCCACTCTTTTTGAATGAAAGAATTTAGTGATAGTATATGCACATCTATGTTTGTTTGTTTGTTTGTTTGTTTGTTGCTTAGATCTAGACTTAGTAACTGAAGAAATCTCCTTTTTGCTTCTACTAGGTCCTGTTTTGGCTACTTAGGAATATTATACTTGTCTTGGTATTAGACTTAGCTGGGATGGGTACTATGCTGACATATTTTGAGAGAGCATGACTTAAATAAATGCTATTTGGTTAACAAAAAAAGACACAACCAATACACCTATATTTTAGGTACAATAAAGTCCAGTGGCTAGAGAAGTAGATGATGAATTTATTTTGGATTAATCTTGGAGAAGTCTTTAGCTATGCTGAATCTGGTCATAATGATAGCCAGTCATGAGTCTTTGTACCTGTTTGATCATGGACACATTATTTAACATCTCTTGGTCTCAGTTTAGAGGTGGGACTAGATGATTTTTTATGTCTTTTCTACTTCCATAGCTATAATGCTATGATCATATTGATCATTTGTGGAAGAATTTGATACCCTCAAAGTTGTTTCATTAAAATAAAACTTAGATAAAATAAACAAAACAGTAATTGAGTCTCTTTAGCGCTTGTGTTTAGAATTCAGAGTGACAGGCAGCAGGAAGGCAAGAATTGCTGATGTTTTTTAGATATATATTTATAATCTGTTCTTCCTACTAGCCTCCACTGAACTAAAACCAAAACAACCAAAAAAATGAAATCAAAGAAAGAAAAAATAACACACTTATCATAAAGATGCAGAGTCTAGCAAAACAAATATCTTGATGTCTCTGCATCATTCATTGTTCTCTGCCAGAAAGCAAGTGTGGGGCATAGTTCATCTTCAGCATTCTGGACTCGTGGTTCTAGCAATGCACTGATCTGAATTTTTAATACTGCTTTGTGTAACATTATGACATGGGCAGTTTTAGCCAAGAGATTACCAAGCTGCCTGTCTGTAGCTTTTATGCCTGTGACTGCTTGTGACAGGAGTCCTTGTTACTTTTTGTTCCTAATGATAGAATTCTGACCCTTCCCTCTCACCCTGAAACCTGTCAGTTAATCTCCTTAATGTCCTATTACTCACAACTTACATTTATATAGCATGTCTTATAGCATATAGTATTTGACGGGCACTGGGCTAAGCACGCACTTTGTAATTATTATCTCATTTGATCATCACAACAACCCTGCAAGGAGGTGCTATTTTCCTTATTTTACAGATGAAGAAACTGAGGTAAAGAGATTAAATGACTTGCCTAGGGTCACATTGCTAGTGAGTGTATGAGGTCCAATTGGAATTTAGGTCTTCTTTATTCTAAGCCTATCCAATGTATAAATGAGGACTCTGTTCTGAGATATAGATGAGAGTGTCCAATTTTAATTGCTCAAAACTGTCCGTATTTTATGAATGTAGGGAATTGATGGCTGATTTGCCCAGAATTCTGGGATAGTGATTGTATTTTGGAGTTCTCTAGGTTCCTATGAGGCTTAGTGATTGATTCCATTTGACTGATTGCTCACTTAGGATGGAAATACTTTTATATAGGCTTGTAGCAAGTGGCTGCCTGGTTTGATGCAACCAAGAATTTTGGAGAATTTCTACAAAAAATCTGATATACTGCAAGACAGTATCACTTTGAGAAATGTATATGCTGTTGGCCCCTGGGAAGAAGACCTACAGTGGCTTATCTACAGGGGAACAGATAAAATTTGGGCAAGTCTAGTAACTTCGTTTTCTATAGAGATCATTCATTTCCCCAAAGTATCCTAAATAAATCTAGCTTTGTTCCCTGAAACACTACACAGAATAGTTCCTAAAATAATAACATAAGACCCAGCTAGTTTCTAAAATATTCTTCAAGAATAAAATAGGGGCCATTAGACACTGGTTGGTTGTCCATCCAACAGAATACTGACCATCAGGCTGCTGTGGCCAAATAGATAAAATCCAAAGAATTTCAGGGTCTTTGAGGATGCCTTTAAGAGTTTGCTCAGGCAGGGATAAACCCAGGAAGCCTTCATATATCAGGTGAAGCAAATTCAAATTGGGGAGGCAAATTTCTGGACAAAACACTCTCTTTTTTGGAAGGGGCTGGTGGTGGTTCCAAGGTAGAAGAGTGGGAAAGGGTAGGCAATTGGAGTCAAGAATCTTTCCAAGGATCACATAGCCCAGAAGTGTTTGAGGCCAGATTTGAACCTAAGGTCCTTTTGTCTCCAGGCATGGCTTTTTACACTGAGATATCTAGCTGCCTATCAACTAGTACTTATTAAAGACTTATTATATGTCAGCCATTATGGGAAAAACTGGGATACAAAGATGGAATTTCATTGGAATTCCAAGTTGTTTTAAGGAGTTTCAAACTATTCCAGTTTATTTCTACTCTTTGGCTGCCCAAAGAGTGATATGAGATCATCTGCTCTGAATATCTTGCCATCTTTCTAGCCTCTTCCCCCTCTCTCATCTGAAATAATACTATCCAAATGAGACTTCCAGAGAATATTCAATATCACATTTCAGCGCTAGGCTTTGGTACTTTCCATACAGGGGAGATTTGATTCAGTTGGAGAGTAGATGAGTACAATAAACTCATCTCACCTATTGTACATAACGGTTGCCTCCAGCACATACGTCACTCCATCTAGTCAAGATATCGCTCCTGCCTCTAAAGTTTCCTTTTCTCCATGCCCCACTCTTCCTCTTGCTTTGAGAATAGTAATGGAATCACCACTTCTAATAATACTAGCCAGATGGCATTATAGAGTATTTTACATTTGCAAAATGCTTTATGTCATTCAAATGATACAATTATCCTTTTAAATAAGAGCAGCTAATTCATGGCTTTGTTCCTGACTCAGACAGCTAAATGTGAAATCCAGAGCTGTTTTGCTCTCTCTATCTAGAGTCAGTAGAAAATGGGTCTAAGGAGCCTATTTTTAAATTTTAAATTTGACCATCGCACTTCAGAAATCAGAAAATGCTACAAATCTAGACTTGATTTATTGTTTACTTGATTTATTTTGGCTTAAGAAGATAATGGAGAAAATGGTGAATTTCAGAATTGACTTAAAATTATGCTGTGTGCAATTTTTTTTTTCTCCAGAGAGATAAGCTTTTACATATTTATTCTTTAAAACTAAAGATAGAACACAGAATTTGAGAGTTCTAGAATGGAAAACTCATTGACTCTAAGGCAGGAGTTCTTAATCTGGGGTCCTCTCAAGTATTTTGTTAGCTATTTCAAAATATTGGTCTCATGAAGCTTATATTCTAGGGTGCTTATAAAAGCCCCTGTCAAAGTTATGCATTTTCAAAAAGACCATTATGAGACTTGCAGCTTATGTTCTATCAATTGTTAAAGAAAATTAGGAGAGAGGGGAATTTTACAGAAAAATTGAATGGATTTCTCCAAGTTAACTTGATACTTGGTGACTTAAATGTCAAAAAAGGGTATAGTGAATGTTACAAACACGTTGGAAAATATAACTTAAGAATAAAGAAATGAGAAGCTAGAAGTATGTAGACTATTTTTTTTGAGGAGGAAATGTGAATTGAAGATGGGAAGATATTGGACCTAAAGAGAATAATTTGACTATTAGACCAAAAAATATGCAGTTGGGGCTTAAAAGAGAGTCAGGGGGTGTATAAACACCATTATAAGAAACATTAACATGACAATTGAAGCTATCAGATTAGATTGTTTTATTATTTTATATTTGATGCTCACCAGATTATTGCACAGGTTGATAAAAATTATTGATTTTTTAATAACTACATGAAAGTAATTGGATACAAGCTCTAATTTATAGACTTATAGAAAGTAATCTTTAAGATAACTCTAGTAGCAGTCAGAAATATTGGGGAATATTTCCTCTTCCCACATGCTTTTGATTTCTTTCACTTGATTTTTCAGGCTTTTGATTGCGTATCATCTAGAGATTATAAGTATGTAGAATGTTGACATCTCAAACATATTTTAAAATGTTTATGGTTCATTATGTTGCAAACCGAGAACAACAGTTTTGTCTTTTTTTCCCCATGACAAATGATTGTAGTACTGTTTGTTAAATTCTCCTGGATATTTGGGGACATAAATTTCAACTATGGGGATTTGTTTTCTGTTAGTTTAAGCATTATTTGCTTCTATGACTCAGCTTCCTTATTTCCAACCAACTTCCCTTGGTATTTGGGATTTTCTCATCTTAGAACATCTTTCTCCCATTAGTGAGGGGCTCCCTTACAGGACCCCAATATAAGGGACTGCTTCATTCCTTTCCTGGACATGTTTCTGACTCTCTGGACTTTGAAGCCATTCCCCCATACAGGTATCTTCTGCCCTCATCTCTTTCCAGCCCCTGTATATATGTTGTCTTTTTCCACTGGAATACGTGCTCCTCCCAGGCAAGGACCGTCTTTCTTTTTGCTTGCATTTGTATCAGTTTATAGTTCAGTGCTTGCCTCGTAGTAAGTACCTAATAAATTTTTGTTGCCAGTCTGCTATTTTTATTATCACCATTTTTATGCCCAATTAAAGTTATATTATAACTCCCTAGCAACTGTAGACAGTTCCAAAGAAGGATCAGAGAACAACAATAGCATAGATTCCCAAGGATAGGAGATTAGTAATGAATAAACCAACAAGCATGTATTAAGCACCTTCTTTCTCCCTGTGTTAAGCTTAGCTCTGGAGTTACAAAAAAAAAAAAAGACATTGAAAAACTCCCAAACCATCCTTGCTTTTAAGCAGCTTACATTCTATTAAAACTAACAATTAGAAAAATAGATACTAGATTGCTTGGAAGGGAGATTGGCAAAGCAAGGGCAGAAGGTGAAGGGCATGTGGGCAAACATATTGTCATGGCCACAAGACCCATACTTGGTAGGGAGTTGTAAATGACAACAATATGGAACCTGCATTTAAAGAGTGCTTTATAAAGGAAGTGAGAATGGAAAGAATGGGCTAGGAAAACTGGAAGAAATCAAGGGAGTGCCCATAACAAAAATGCTGATCCAATCTGGTAGAAATAGAATTGGAGAGTTGAAGAGAAAGTAGTAGGCAATGGTTAGAAAGGGAGATTTTGGAGCTAAGAAAAGTTGGGCATAGATTAGTTATGAGTATATCCAATTGGACTTCAAGTATGGTTGCCCTAGTAGACAACTGAAGTACAGGAAAGATGGAGGTCCCTGGTGGTAAGGCTGAGGAAGTATGAGTCCAGAGACTGCAAAGATCACAAATATGGATAATTAAGCTACCTCCCAAAATTAACAGGGAATAAAATGGAAAAGAAAATTGTGAACTAGTCTTTTAGGGAAAGGAAAATTCAATGAATGAGTACATGAAGAAAAACTGATAACTTCAAAACCTGAGTATTGTGTATATATGAGTGGGATAGATTGGAGTAGGGAGACCTATAAAGATATATGTGGGAGGTTGAGGAGACAGGATAACTTGAAAAAGTTAGTTAACTCACTTGAAAAAAATCCCTATTAAATGCACTGTTTTGGGTGAATATGATACATAATTTAAAGTTGGAGGAAATGAGACATTTAAGCTTAGTATTTATTTTAAAAATAGTTCCCAGTTACTTATGATAGTTCTCTCTAATTAGAGTTAAATGAGAAGAAACAAAATGTAGACCCACACAGGTGTCCTTTGGGAATTTAAAACACCCTAGGTCTGATGAGAAGGAAAAAAAATGTTTTTTTTTTTTTTTATGATTATAGAGGATCAGCTTTTTGAGCTCCATCAGTCTGTGCAGCATAAAAAAACAAAACAAAACAAAACAAATGAGTGCTTTATGTCTCTGAGATTAGATTCTTACTTTCTCAAAGAACATCCCTTCCACCCCCCAAATCACCACAACTCAGTGAATATATGTTTACATTTTTAATTATTAAATTTTCTCTTCTCCTTTAGGTTTTCCAAAGAAAAACAGACCTAGAAGGAATTCAATTCATTCAAGCACATTCAAAACTCTATATTTTCCTTTAGGGGATAAGGCACAGAGAAGAACTGATGATCCAATGAGAGAAGTATTCTGGCCCAGAGGAAAGAGAGAGCACTGGTTCTGGCTGAAATCCTACTTTTGGAAAGTTGCTCCCTGCCATGAAATTGGGAGTCACTTCCTTGGGAATGAATGGGGAGTTAGGACTAGATGACTTCTAAGGTACCTTTTGATTATGTTATGACTCTTAAGATATATAACATATGTCAGGTACACATGCATACACAGTAATATATACATATGTGTATGTATATATATATATATGTACTCACAAATATACATATATGTGACATTAACAGTGTGTGTACATGCTATATATCAAAGACTATTGTAAAAAGAATAGGCATGGGTAAAATGTGGTTGCCTAAAGTATGTTTTATACAGGTTTCTAGACTTAGCAAAACATAAACTACTATTTACTTAATAAATTTTAATGACTTCTTTCCATTCTAATTGGAAAAGTTTTTTGTAAGATTTGTATTCATTTTGAGGTTTTACCATGCAATTGAAAACTTGAAGAACAAGTTTCAGAAAAGAGCCATACACCTAAAGAACAAAAGCACAAAACTGAACATCAAATTAACAGATCTGGAAATAAATTTAAAAGAAAGTTTAAAAAATTAGTTTCTAAAAATTAAGGAACTGGAATTACTTAGTTTAGAGAAAAGAAGAATAAAAAAGTAATAGAAGGGTTAAGATGGTGGCAGAGTAAAAAGCAGCGCTTAACCGCTCCTGACTGAAACATACAGGACTTCTCAAGGGGGCATAAAAACAAACCCAATCGAACGGAGGGACTCCACAACAGGGTGCAGCATGGAAGGTACGTGGAATCGGGACAATTCAATGCTATAAAGGGGTAAAACAGCTCTCACTAAATCTCAGGCTGAACAACTACCTCCTCCTCACCCCCCCCCAACACCACCTTCAGCGCAGAAGTCAGGTCAAAAGAAATAGAGCAAGTTTGGGGCACCCATTGAGTCATTGGCAGCTCCAGGGCCTGTTCCTGAGAGCAGCAAGATTTAGAACCCCAAAAAGCTGAGGAAAGCACACAGACTCTGATATGTGGAGAAAAATAAATAGGGACAAAAAAGGAATACACCTCCTTTTCAGCTGCACATGGCACATTCACAAAGATTGACCATGTTATAGGACATAGAATCATTGCAAACAAATGCACAAGAGCAGAAATAATAAATGTAGCCTTCTCAGATCATAATGCAATAAAAATAATAATTAGTAAGGGCACCTGGACAGGAAAATCAAAAACTAATTGGAAATTAAATAATATGATTCTTCAAAACCAATTTGTCAAAGAAGGAATCAAAGAAACCATCAACAATTTCATTGAAGAAAATGACAATGATGACACATCCTACCAAACTCTGTGGGATGCGGTCAAGGCAGTACTCAGGGGGAAATTTATATCCTTGAGTGCATATATTAACAAATTAAGGAGGGCAGAGATCAATGAATTGGGCATGCAACTCAAAAAATTAGAAAG
>NW_025372742.1:0-8559 GCF_016433145.1 Gracilinanus agilis
ACCCTACACCGCCCTGCCCCCACCCAAAAGTCCCAAGCACACCAATGGTGTCGGTAAACCAAACCTCACTTCAATCTTGGGCCCTCAATTACTTTCATCTGCTCTCCCTCACAACTATGTTTCTTGAATAAGCTTTTAGGGATCCCCCCCAAAACTTCCTCCGCGAGCCAACATTCCACAGACCGACATTCCTCAGTTAAGGCCAAGGGAAGAAATTCGTCCCATTAGGCCTAGAACTTCGAGATCGCTTTTAGAGGGGGAACTCAGCCCAGGCCTAAATGGCGTGAATGGTTCCCTGTTACAGACAGGGAAGTCCCCCAACCTGCAGAATAAGGTCACAGAATGACTAATTTCATATTTTCTAAAACAAGCCACCCCTTAGAAGACCTTCAGGGAGAAGGGAACGGAAGCTGAGCCCCCAATTTCTCCTTTTCTCTCTTCGTCCTAAGCTCAGGGGCCTTTTACCACTCTGGTAACAGTACAGCTGCGACCAAGTTCCCCAAGAGACTGACAGAGGCGGGAGGAAGAGTCGGAGAAAGGGTGCCGCGGCCTCATACAGCCTAGTCCTAAGCTCTGAGGCTGCCAGGGCCAGTTTGGGGTCCAGCGTCCCTTTCGGACTCGACCTTGTCCCGGACTCGACCCCGGCTCCTCAAGTTTCCTATCGATTGGCATTCTGTGTCTACTCAGCACAGCCTCTGCCTTGGGGCAGCCGAAGGGACCAGGCAGTATGGATACTACAGGGAGGGCCAATCCCAGCCCTTCCACATCCCCTCCAGTCCTGATCGAGTCACGAGAGTATGGGGGGGGGCGCCTCCACTCCCCCCAAACAACCCCCCTTTTCTTCTCCGGCACACACATTCAGACTGCGAAAGCCATTACCGCCGCCGCGCGAGAGACTTTTTAAATATTTACAGCCCCGCTCTCTCCACAGTAGCCTGATCCATCTTGCTGCTGGGAGTGATGTGCAGGGACCGGTGGGGGCGTGGAGAGGGAGGGGGGTGTTGCAGGGGGCTGAGGAGTCGTAGGTTTAGGGTGGTGGGGGGGGTTGTATTTTAAATGCTCTGGGGCAGAAACCTCCGCGGAAAACCTCACCTTCCGCATCCATTAACCAACCCCCGCGCGCGCACGCAAGCGAACACACATACACACAATTTTTCCCCTTGTCCCACAGCCTGCACCTTTGGTCCCCACCCCCTGCCTGGGCCAGATCGCCACGCGGCATTCTGCACAGTGAGCTACCCAGCGCGGCAAGGGAGCAAAGAAGGTGAAGCCGCTTTGCAGCACGGCCAGACCCGAGTAGGAGCAGAAATGGAAACAGGGAGGGGGGGGGAGAGGGAGGGGAATAGGATAGTGAACAGGGACGGATAAGGAGAGAAGAGGGAGGAGAGAAAGGAGGCCGATTTAAAGATTCTTGCATGAAAGAGCAACACAGACCTGCGACCGCCCGCCTGGTGAAATTTGATGAGATCTCTTGGCGAGGAGGCGCTGTCAGAGACTATTTATCTCTCGCCAGAGTGGAGGCTTCGTTTCCCACTTCGCCTGTGAGTAACAATGGCAGCGATCAGCAGCTTTTCACGCGCTTCAGTGGATGAATGGATTGCGGAAGATGCCTGCGCTCCGCTCAGATGGCTTTCTGATTTGCCCCCTCCTCTCCGCCGTTCACCCACCCCTGCCTTTTGCACTGGCCTACCACCCCTAAAACCAAACTTCTTCAGGGGAAAGAGTAGCCAGCCAAGAGCTACTCTCGACCTGAGTGTTTGGACCTCTCTCATAGGTCACACGTATACCGCCTCCCCCCCACCTCCCACGGCTTCTCTCCCCTCCACCCCTCCTCTCCCCTATTTTCCCAGTCTCAGGGCCTTGGCACCCTGCCACTAAGTGTCATTAGGGGTTGAAACTTGACCCAAGACTCTCCACCCGAAGGCCCTTTCCTCTCCCTCCCTTCCTACTCTCCCTCCCCTAGTTAGCCCTTCTTACCTCTCCCCCCGCCCCGCCGCCCCTCTAGGCAAGTTTACTTTCAAGGAGTTGGACCATGTTTCCACCAGAGAGGCGGGCCCTAAGCTGGGCGGCTGGGAGGGGCAGGGGCTGGGGTGTGAGGTGTGTATTTAGCCAGCATACTGGCCAATGGGAATTCGAAGACTCCAGGCAGAGAGCCAGCAAACGCTCCCGAGTCACCAACCCACCCCCACAGCCTTTGTTGCTGCTAATCCGCCTGGGAGACCCTGCGGAAGACACACAAATCCTCTCACCAGGGTCTCCCCCACTCTCAGCCTACGTTCCTACTAGCTCTTTGCCACCCAAAGCTACGTAGAGTTCTCAAAACCAGAAGAATCAAGGCACTGTAACTGAAATCGCTTTCCCTTCTCTGATCCCGAGTCTCGAAAGTGTTTTGAGAGTTTCATCTCTGTCTAGCTCTCAGAAATTGATCTTTAACTCTTAACAGAACCAGTAACCAGCCCGGCATTCAGAGGCCCTGAGCTGAGATAGTCCAATAGTTCCTAACTCTGGGTTGACTGGGGATGGTCAGTAAGAAAAAGGGGGAGGGTCCTTCAATTTACTTTTTCTTTGGTTAAGCGAAACTAGACTCAACATTATTCTGAAGAGACAGAGACAGAGATAGGCAGACAGAGCCAGACTGCATAATTAGGAATATAGATGGAGCATGCAGAGTGAGATGAGGCAGACTCGATTATGTAGAAAGAAGTAGAAGGCAAACATAGTCAGAGACAGGCAGGTGAAAGAAAAGGGCAAGAGGTGCAAAGACTTGGAAACCGAGACACAGACCACAAAAGAAGGTCTCGCTAAGAGAGAAGCAGAGATAGCCCCACTCTGCAAGACAGTGTAGAAGTCAGAGACCGCCTGGTATTAAAACAAAGACTGAAGAGGTAAACGTAGCAGAATTAACTGGGAGACTGAGACACAGAAATAGTAAATGAGACCATGAGAGAATCAAACAAAACAAGCAGAAACCGGCAGGCACAAACACACAGGAAGACACAAATACTAGCTGGACATTTGGATAAGGAAATCTAAGGTTTGGTTTTTTAAAAAATAAACCTTCCAAACTGTTTGTTCATCTTGAGATCCCAATTGCCTGTCCTTTTTAGAACAGTTCAACTAACAGCCAAAGGAAAGGGCTCCCTCACTTTCATTCATTCATTCTTTCACTCATTAATTCACTGAACTGGCCTCTAAAGGAGCCTCACCCCCTTTTTAAAAACAGATGAGAGCTTGCTTTTGGGTTGCATGGGAAAAGGGAGAAAACCCAGCTAGTAAAGCCAGCCTGAAGGGATCAGGGATAACTATGAAACAAGGATGCTTCAGCACTTTTTCCATTATGCATTTACAGCACAAATAAAGCTAATTTCTCCACTGAGGACCTCAATCAAGTATTTATTTGACTGGCAAGATGCATGAAAGCCTAAGTACTATCCTTAACTGAAGATCAACCCTCTAAGTTTTCTGACTGCAAAGTTTTCATTTGCTGGAATTTATGTTGATTTCCTGACCCACTTGAATTCAAGAATAAGTAGTGAGCTTTTCCAGAGTGGTAGGCAGTTAAATCCATGGTAAAACCCATCATTGTCTTAAAAAATCTAAACTATTTTCATTGACCCTCTACACCCTCATCCCCATCTCCTGCTCCCAGAAAGTTTCAAGTTCCCTACTTTCTCATACCCTTCATTTTTATCTTCTAACTCCCTGGTTCTGCTGGGGCCTGTCCTTTGGACATCCAGAGAAACCCTCTGGGACCCAGATGCCATAGGCAAAACATAGGGACAAGCACATCTCACCTTCTCCAGCCTTTTTTGTCCTGCTTCTGCCCTTACTTCCAGGCCCTACATACACCCTTCATATTCCACATCTGAACATGGGGAAATATGACAGTTGCTTAGACAAAGAATATGAAGGGATATGAATGGATAAGAGAGAAGTTGCAGAGGAAATAGAAGAGTAGAAGGAGGATCTGAAATGATGGTAGTGGGCTCAGTGGACTGAGAGTCAGGCCCAGAGAGGGTCCTGGGTTCAAATCTGATCTCAAACACTTCCTAGCTGTGTGACCCTAGGCAAGTCACTTAACCCCCATTACCTAGCCCTTACCACTCTTCTACCTTAGAACCAATATCGAGTATTGATTCTAAGATGGAAGATGAGGGTTTAAAAATAAAATAAAATGCTGGTTGTATTGAGGGGGTTGACAAGCAAGGAACAGTGGGCACAAATGAGCAATTACCCTATTCCCCCACAATTGAGAGAAAGAGATGGAGAGAAATAGGTTTGGGATATGTAAGTTTAGTAGGAAGGATGAAAGTAGGAACAGGATGAATAGTCTAGTTAGGAAACATTAGGAAGAGCACAGATATCCTCATGCCCCTTTTCTTCCCTCTACCCTCCCAAGGCCTAGCTTGCAACATAACAGGCCTCATCATTTTCCAGAGGCATCTTGTTAACAGTCCCAAACAGCCTGAAGGGCAGCACCAGAGGAACAGCTGTTAGTGTCTAGCTGAGTGCTTTTCACAAGTCTTGTGTCTTTTTTATTTTCTTTCAGCAAGACCTCTGATTTTCCCAGGACCATTCCCTCTCCTCACCAGTCACCCCATCTTTATCCAAATCATTCTCTTCTCCCCCACACCACCTGGGGCTTGTATTTAGCTAAGGTTTCTGGGTAATCAAATCACAAAATCTCAGGCATGACTTGTGGTGTTCATCACATTTTCTGTTATGTAAAATTATTTAATTTCCAATATTATAGATATTAAAAATCAATAGTTGGACATCACTTGGGACATAGCTCAGCCAGAGTAGGGCACAAGGAAGTAATCGACCCTCCAGGAAAATAAAGGAATGCTTACTTGAGCCAAGCTAAGCAATGAACCCAGATATAATAGGGACTAGGATAAATGCATCTTAAGAATAAATGGTTAGTTTATAAGTCTTAGTTTCCCATTCTGCTAAAAATGCATTTTCCCAGAAGTGCTGAAAAGTGACCAAATAAGAGCAAGTCCTCAATTTTTAAAAAAAGAAGTCCTTTTACAAATTCTACTTAGCTTGGGTTCTTTACTTCCTAGATCCCTTTCCCTAATATTCAGCTATATCTCTCTGATACCTAAACACTGAGTTCTCACCAGTTTCCCAAAGGACCTTCTCTGGATGCCACGGTTAGATCACCACAGGCATTGGAGGTTCTTGGAATAAGCTTACAAAGGACCAGGAAATCTTAAAGGCTTAGTATATCTTTTGCAAAGGAAAAGAAATTGGAATACTTATCCCCAAAACTGGATTCAGAATATTTTAAGCAAAAACATGGCCTTAGAGAAAGAAGTACTTAACCCTCAGGCTTCACTGACCCACTAGGATATAGGGGATAGCTGGAGACAGAAACTAAGCTTCTGATAATCTTCAGCCAATCAATTAGTAAATATTTATTAGGAGCCTACTATGTGTCAGGCACTGTACTAAGCAACTATGGACAGAGAAGAATTCAAATTGAAAAAGAGAACTATTAACAACCAGGAGAAAAATGAACTCCTGGGATGCATAATTAGCTTTTCAGTAATATTTTTCAGGATCAGGAAGGAATGTACAATACAGACTTTTTTATTCACAGAAATTCTTTAGGTTCTTTACCATAGAAATAGACTTTATTCTATGTTTAAACAGAAACAAGAGATATTTCCCTACAATCTGGGGAACTAAAAACACTTTTAAGAGGATAAATTTTCTTTTCAGTGAGCACAAAGGAAAAAAGAAGTTGGAAATTGTGGATATATTGAAGTTATCTGATTCTGCAACAAATATTATATTTGAGTGACCAAAGAATTCAACTGAACAAATATTTAGTAAGTACTTCCCGTATTCAAGCCTCTGTGCTAAAGCAAAGAGGAAATTCAAAAAATCCTTGCCCTCAAAGAGTTTATATTCTTCTACCCTTTGTAGAATATAGCACATATACCAGAAACTAGATACAAAGTACATATAAAGTAATAAGAAACAGAGCATTCCTCTACTGGGGCATCAGAAAAAGCTTTCTGTTGGACAGAGCACCTGAACTATGCTTTGAAGGAAGTCAGGGATTTTACAAGGTCTAAGTGAAGAGAGTATATATATATATCAGATTAGGGGTACCACACAGGTAGACAAAGTGTATATAGTACTAGAACTATGCTTTTGAGTTATACTATTAGTTTTTACAGTCTTACTTCTTGTGATAAGTCCTACAAATCAATATAGAACCTGGAAATCTTGCTTTGGTTATAAATAGTTTGTTCACTAAAAAACCACTGGAAATCCTCATAGCCTTCATTTGCTTAAAAGGTAAAAATGAAATGTTAGACAATGACAATGTGCTATAGTTACAGTTCATTGTTACCTAACAGTTGTCAGAGAAGCATCAAAAAAAGTACTTTTTAAGCCCACCACCAGAAAGTTAGTGGCCTGAAAGCTGAGGTTGTCCTGTTGCTCCATTCATAGATCTTTGGTCCAGTGGGGTCAAAGGGATATACAGAAGCTCTTTCAGACTTGAGGCCTGAGAGACTAAATGGAAACATTACAATGCCAAATAATGGTATAGAATAAACAAGACCTAGTAGACAAAGGCCCTCCTTGAAGGAATAAAAATTCCAAAATTTATATTGAATACATTGGATGTGTGTCATCACCAAAGGGCCACACTGTTATCAACACTCGCCCTCTCCATTCAATCAAGACAATCCCCAGGACAAACCACTGGATGCAGTCTCCTGTACCAGGACGCCCATGGCAGCTTCCCCAGTTTTTTCTTGATCTTTCAGCCCTACGTCCTCATCAGCAAGCATGGCAATCAATTTCGACTTTCTTAATGTGGCAGGGCATCTAACCATGGACAAGGTGTGAGACGACATAAAGGAACTGGGAAGAGAGGACAACGAGATTCTGTGTACTACTGGAAACAGAAGATCGGCTCAGTGAAGCCACAGGATTTCGGCACCCAAGTTCCTTGAGAGCCACAGTACGCAGGCGCGGGATAGGGGCTGAGAAGGGGGTTGGGGAGAGTTGAGAATTTTGAAATAAGCTGTATGTGCCTACTCTTCCCGAATTGAAAAGGAGACACTTGGAGAGAGCAACTAGCTAGGTTGCCTGTATTCTCCTATACATCATCCAGAGCAGTTGCTAGGAGGAGAAAGCTTAACTCATTGCATTTTTGCTCAGGGCAGTTGCCAGTCTAGGAAGCTAAAGGACAGACAGACGTTTGTATAGTGGTATTACAACAGATAATGCCAGCATATAAGATAGAGAGCTTCCCGAAACAGTCTTCCCACCCTTGCAGGGACGACTAGAACTTTTAAAGGTGCTCTCTACGGTTCCTTCCCAGAGGCTTTTACAGGCACCCTGTTACAACAAAGGCAGGATGACTATTCCAAGGCCTTCGTTTTTTCCCTGTTAGGCACTGGCCTGGCTAGGTGGGGGTGGGGTGGGGGGTGCACTTGGGCTAGGAAATATTCCCCTTCAGTTTATTCCTCAGAAATTTAAGTATAAAGAGCTCAGGGACAGAATATTCCTGATAAAGCTCAGGAACAAACTGGGTGAGAAGGGAAGACCAAGGATGAAGGAGCTTGTAGCAGAGGTCAGCGAAGGGACGGTTCCTTGCAGCCAACAAGTTGCCGGGCAGAGATAACAGCTGGGGGTGGGGGATGGGGGAGGGCTCGGGCAGACACGATTGAACGGTCTCAAGCTAGAAAATTCAACAAGAGGCAGCGGCGGCGGATCCAATTAGCCGCGCCAACAGGGAAACAAGAGAGCGACTCCGCAGGCCACCGCCAATCCTGCTGGGGAGGGGGGGGGGGGTTCGGCAGCTGAGGGAGCCTGGTGAAAAGCTGCTGGGGAGAAGTGGGAGTAGGCAGCGGGAAGGGCCCCCGGACCTCCGAGCTGCTAGGGCGGTGAGCCCTGGAGTCTGGGCTACTCCGGCTGGGGACCAGAGCACGCCTGGTGTTTACATACAGTCTTTCCGATGCAGGATCATATTTCAGGCCCGCCTGCGGGGAGCCCGGGGCGGGCCGGCGGCCGGGTGGAGGAAAGGGCTGGAAAGACCACAGGAAGGGGGGGTGGGGGTGAGTAAAGGACGCGATTGAGGCACGGCTGCTGGTGGCCAGGAGCAAAAGCGTATAGGAAGAAAGGTTACAGAGCAGCCCCTAGTAGCTTGGGTTTAATAATAACTCCATTCTCCCTTCCAGCTGAAGAAAGGGGTGGGGGTGGGGGGTGAGGGAGGTGGAGGTAGGAGAGAACCTCAGAGTAGGAGGGGGAAAACTGTTCCGGGCATCCGGAGTAATCCAAGATGAGGAAGGTATAAAGGTTACGGTTGTGGTATCATGTCCATTTTTCGTAGAGGCTCATTTCAGTAGAAGGCGAGAGCGCTGTGCATTCTCGAAGCGACACGCCGGCGATTCTAAAGACCTCGTTTAGACCTTAGCTCGCTGGGAGAGTCCACGACGCTTGCTTTAGCAGCCTTCACCCTAGGGGGCAGCGCCCTTTGACCCATTCCACTCTCGGCTGCCTGACCCTTGTCATTTCTCGCAGTAGGGG
>NW_025372743.1:0-5458 GCF_016433145.1 Gracilinanus agilis
TTTTTATAAAATGTTTATCTCAGTCTGGTAAATGATTGTCCAAATGGAATCTCATCTATTAGAAAGGAATGACAGTCAAAGTCACTTAGGATTTAAATTAGAAAATACTATCTCTGGCCATTCACATACATTATTCAGAGGAACAACTGAAATGACTAGCAAATGTAGATTGGTAAATTGTCAACTAACTGCTTAATTTGTTCTATGTAGGCAATGAAACCAAGTAATTAAGGTCATCCTGATCAAATCATAATTACCTAGGCTTTACTTCATTTTTTCTTCATAGAATTATTGAATTATCTCAGTTTCAGAGATTATTATAGTGATAAACAACTTTAGACATCTACTAAACCATATTTAATAATTTCATATTGTCTTCTGGGCACAATTTCTAGGATAACTATGGTAAAGTATTTAGAAGAACTTTCTTGGAGGAAGGATAATTTTTGTCCTATAAGAAAATCAACCTCATTAATTATGATACAACTTTCAAAATCTAACTAATTATATAAAACTAATTGAGACTATTTCTCTTCTCTTGTGAATCCTTTTTCTAACATAATGTGAAAAATGACCCAAAATATTTGAATTAGGTGTCAATGATGCACCCTTCTCCCCACATTTCAGAAGCAACACACTGATTGGTTGTTGGAAATCATTTGAAGCTAGGCAACATATCTTACTTTTATCTTTCTGTCTCTTTCATTGTCTACTCAAGAGTTCGCATTTCTTGACTGAAGCAATTTGAGAATTGCTGCCAGTAGTCAAAATAATTACCCAAGGGAGAGAATCTTTCTCTTTTTATAGCTAACATCCAGCAAAACCAGCAACATCTAGCAAGTCACAATGACTTATATACACAATGATCTCCAATAAAGGTCTTATTTTCTCAAAACTTTACATGTGCCTCCATTAAACATCACTTAAAATGTTATGAATTCTTTGTTTAATGTCTTCTCTACAAAGTTGTGGAAGGAATTAGATTTAGAACACATAAACTCTAATTATTAGTTAGATACAAGTTGAAATAAAATGATCACAGTAGATGTTATAAAAATGGTCTATAGGTCTCCAAAAGGAGAGGAGTGGTAGAAAAAGAAATATTTCTGAGACAAATAAGTTTATGTTAAGGACAAATTAGATGATTTGTATTTAAAAGTTTTTGTTTCCTTCAATATGCATTATATGATGCTTTGCAGTTTTAAAAAATAAAAGATAATAGGTGAATAATTTCTTATATAAGCAGTTTTTTCTATTGTGTTATATGAAAGAAAGGGAGACAAGGAAGGAAGAAAGAAGGAGAGGAATGGAGGAAAAGAGAGAGGGAGGAAAGGAAGGAAGGATGGAAGGAAACAAGGAAAGAAGGAAAAAAGGAAGGAAAGAAGGATATTCCTAGGTTTCTTAGTTATTCATATTTGAATTAGTCTTACTGGTTAGACACACTCCATTTTAGTGTGCTGTAATTTCTAATGATCTGAAGAGCCAACAGAGATAAAAGTTGATTATCAGACTTATAATTTCTTATAGCATGATAGTATTTGATCATCAACATGTATACCACAGTTTGTTCAGCCATCCCACAACTGATGGACATTCCCTCAATTTCCACTTCTTTGCTACCACAAAAAGATGCTATAAATATTTTTTAACACATAGGTCCCTTTTTATGATCTCTTTCGTATATAGACCCAATTGTGGTATTAAAGGGTGAAAGACTATGACCAGTTTGGACAGAAAAATTGCCCTTATAATAGTTGGATCAGTTCACAACTCCCCCAAACATGCATGTTTACCAATCTTGCCACACCCCTCCAACACATATTACTTTCTTTTATCATGATATTAGCCAATCCAATAGCTGTGAACTCATATCTCAGAATTGTTCTAACTTGTATTTCTTTAAATAATAGTGATTTAAGACATTTTTATATAATTATTTATGGCTTTGATTCTTTCTCTTATCTTTTTTTTCTCTTTTAAGTTTTATTTAATTGATTAAGATAATTTTTCCTTGGTTACATGACTCATGTTCTTCCCCCCCCCCCCACCTCCCACCACCCTCCTGTAGCCAACACGCAATTTTACTTGGTTTTACATGAGTCATTGATCAAGACCTTATTTCCATATTATTGATATGGATCACTAGGATGATCTTTTAGTGTCTACATCCCCAATCATAACCCTATCCACCCATGTGAACAAGCAGTTCTTTTTCTTCTGTGTTTGTACTCCCACAGTTCTTTCTCTGGATGTGGATAATGTTCTTTCTTATATGTCCCTCAGAAATGTCCTGGATCATAGCATTGCTGCTAGTAGAGAAGACCATTACATTCAATTATGCCACAGTGTATCTGTCTCTGTGTATGAGGTTCTTCTGGTTCTGCTCCTTTCACTCTGCATCAATTCCTGGAGGTTTTTCCAGGTCACATGGAATTCCTCTAGTTTATTATTCCTTTCAGTTCAATAGTATTCCATCACCAACAAATACCATAATTTGTTTACCCATTCCCTAATCAAAGGACATACCATCATTTTCCAATTTTTTTGCCACCACAAAAAGCACAACTATAAATGTTTTTGTACAAGTCTTTTTCCTTATTACCGCTTTGGGGTATAAACCCAGCAGTGGTTTGGCTGGATCAAAGGGCAGGCAGTCTTTTAAAACCCTTTGGGTATAGTTCCAAATTGCCATCCAGAATGGTTGGATCAATTCACAACTCCAACAGCAATCACTAATGTCCTTATTTTGCCACATCCCCTCCAACATTCATTACTCCCCCCTGCTTTCCTTTGCTGTTATGTTAGCCAATCTGCTAGGTGTGAGGTGGTACCTCAGAGTTGTTTTGATTTGCTTTTCTCTAATTATTAGAGATTTAGAACACTTTCTCATGTGCTTATTGATAGTTTCGATTTCTTTATCTGAAAATTGCCTATTCAATGCCCCTTGCCCATTTATGAACTAGGGAATGGCTTGATTTTTTTGTACAATTGATTTAGCTCCTCATACATTTGAGAAATTAGACCTTTGTAAGAGGTTTTTTTATAAAGATTTTTTTCCCAATTTGTTACTTCCCTTCTAATTTTGGTTGCATTGGTTTTGTTTGAACAAAATCTTTTTAATTTAATGTAGTCAAAATTATTTATTTTACATTTTGTAATTATTTCTAACTCTTGCTTGTTCTTGAAATCTTTCCTTTCCCAAAGATCTGACAGGTATACTATTCTGTGTTCACTTAATTTACTTATAGTTTCTTTCTTTATATTCAGGTCATTCACCCATTCTGAATTTATCTTGGTGTACGGTGTGAGATGTTGATCTAAATCTAATCTCTCCCATATTGTTTTCCAATTTTCCCAGAAGTTTTTGTCAAATAGTGGATTTTTGTCCCAAAATTTGGGCTCTTTGGGTTTATCATACACTGTCTTGCTCATGTCACTTACCCCAAATCTATTTCATTGATCCACCCTTTTGTCTCTTAGCCAGTACCATATTGTTTTTTTTTAAACCCTTGTACTTTGGTGTATTGTCTCATAGGTGGAAGATTGGTAAGGGTGGGCAATGGGGGTCAAGTGACTTGCCCAGGGTCACACAGCTGGGAAGTGGCTGAGGCCGAGTTTGAACCTAGGACCTCCTGTCTCTAGGCCTGACTCTCACTCCATTGAGCTACCCAGCTGCCCCAGTACCATATTGTTTTGATGATCACTGCTTTATAGTACAATTTAATATCTGCTATTGCTAGGCCACCTTCCTTCACATTTTTTTCATTATTTCCCTTGATATTCTTGATCTTTTGTTCTTCCAAATGAATTTTGTTATAGTTTTTTTTTTCTAATTCAGTAAAAATGTTTCTTGGTAGTTTGATAGGTTTGGCACTGAATAAGTAAATTAACTTGGGTAGAATTATCATTCTTATTATGTTAGCTCATCCTACCCATGAGAAATTAATGTTTTTCCAATTGTTTAGATATAGTTTTAATTGTGTGGAAATTGTTCTGTAGTTGTGTTCGTATGATTCCTGTGTTCATCTTGGCAAATAGATTCCTAAGTAATTTATATTGTCTAGGGTGATTTTAAATGCAATTTCTCTTTCTAACTCTTGCTGCTGAGATGTGTTGGAAATATATACAGAAATATTGATAATTCATGTGACTTTATTTTGTATCCTGCCACTTTGCTAAAGTTGTTAATTATTTCCACCAGCTTTTTAGTTAATTCTCTGTGACTCTTTAAATAAACCATCATATCATCTGCAAAGAGTCATAGCTTGGTCTCCTCCTTACCTATTTTAATACCTTATATTTCTTTTTCTTCTCTGATTACTACTACTAGTATTTATAGTAGCTTGTTAAATAATAGAGGTGATAATGGGCATCCTTGTTTCACTACTGATCTTACTGGGAAGGCTTCTAACTTATCCGCATTGTAAATGATACTTGCTGATGGTTTTAGATATATACTGTTTTATTATTTTTAAGAAAGGCCCTTCTATTCCTATACTTTCTAGTCTTTTCAATAGTAATGAGTGTTGTATTTTGTCAAAGGCTTTTTCTGCATCTATTGAGATAATCATGTGATTTTTGTTGGTTTGCTTGTTAATTATGTGGATCGTTTTCTTAATATTGAACCATTCTTGCATTCTTGGTATGAATACCACCTGATCATAGTGAATAACCCTGATGATCACTTTTTGGAGTTTTTAGTAGTAATCTATTTAAGATTTTGCATCTATGTTCATTAGGGAGATTGGGCTATAGTTTTCTTTCTATGTTTTTGATCTGACAGGCTTTGGAATCAGTGCCATATCAGTGTTATAAAAGGAATTTGATAGAACTCCTTCTTTGCTTATTTTGTCAAATAGTGTTTCTGTAGTATTGGGGTTAATTGTTCTTTAAATATTTGTTAGAATTCACTTGTGAATCCATCTGGCCCTGGTGATTTTTCTTAGGGAGTTCTTTGATGGCTTGGTCAATTTCTTTTTCTGATATGGATTATTTAAGTATTCTATTTCTTCTTCTGTTAATCTCAGGAATTCATATTTTTGTAAATTTTCATCCATATCACCTAGATTGCTGTATTTATTGCCATATATTTGGGCAGAATAGTGTTTAATTATTGCTTTAATTTCCTCTTCATTAGAGGTGAGATCTCCCTTTTTATCTCTGATACTGTTAATTTCATTTTTTCTTTCTTTTTTATTATATTAACCAGTGCTTTCTCTATTTTATTTGTTTTTTGAAAGTACCAGCTTCTATTCTAATTCATTAATTCAATAGTTCTTTCACTTTCAATTTTAATTTTTTCTACTTTAATTTTTAGGATTTCTATATTTAGATTTATCTGGGCATGTTGGGCATGATTTATAAAAAAGAATTCAAGAAAATTTATCGAATTTGTAGAAGAAAAGTTAGACATGATAAATCTATGGAGAAATTGAATGGAAATTAAAAGGAGCATATA
>NW_025372744.1:0-1684 GCF_016433145.1 Gracilinanus agilis
ATTTATGAAGCACCTACTGTGTGCCAAGTCCTGTGCTAAGCTCTTAGGACATAAAAAGAGGCAAAAAGTTCCTGCCCTCAAGGAGCTCCCAATCTAATGGGAAGAATTTATAGTCTAATAGTCTCCAATGAGTGTGAAGTGCCTACTGTGTGCTGGGCACTGGTCTTACCCCAGTAAAGTAAGGCTTATCCTTTCGGTGAAGGAGGGTACAATCTCAGCCTCGGGGTCCCCAAGCAAGACCTTCCGTGCTGGAGGCTGGAGATGCTAACAAGGAAGCGATCCCTGCCCTTTAGGAGCCTTTGTGCGCTTACCCTTGTCTTACCCAAAGAGCCTTCCCTCTCTTGTGCCTCCTTCCTGAAGAGTGGGTGGGAGGCTGGAGCCTCACTTTCTGCCTCTGGGTCTAACCCAAAGGCTTACTGCGGAGGCCAGGAATGCTCCAGGATGGTTGTGAGGAATGCTGTGACCCCACCTGTGCTTGTTTGGGGTTCCCCACACCAGACTGACCTCCCTCCTGAAAGACATCTCCAACGGCCCCTCTCTGGAGACCCTCCAGTGCCGGGGCGAAGGCCACTCAGGGACCCCCAGCGAGCCACACCTTCCTCCGGCCGCTCCTTCACCCAAATAGGAGTTTCTTCCCCAAATTATTTCAGATTTGGGGCTTCCTTCTCACGACTAACAGGGGAAAGTGCAGCCTTGTGGCGCTGGAGAGATGGACTCCTTCTGGACGGAGGGAGACCTGTGGCCGTTTCTTTTGGCTCGTATCACTGTAGGAGTGCAGGACGGGCCATCATGGAGGTGGAAAGGGACTCTGCCACCTAAAAAGGCCACCTGGATTCTCGGCACTTTTGCCAAGTGGAGCCACTAAGGTGAGGTGACGGGTTAGGCCTAACAATCGGCTAAGAGTTAAATAGGCTGAGTTCAAAGGAGTCTGGGATGACAAAGAACTGAAATATGAAACACACCTGACGTCCTCTGAGGAGCAGCAGGTCAAAAGAAGGAATGAAAATACCTAAAGGTCAAGGACAGCTGGGTGGCTCAGTGGATGGAGAGCCAGGCCCAGAGAGGGGAGGTCCTGGGTTCTAATCTGGCCTCAGACACTTCCTCGCTGTGTGGCCCTGGGCAAGTCACTTAACCCCTATTGCCTAGCTCTTCCCACTGTTCTGCCTTGGAACCAATACACAGTACTGATTCTAAGATGGAAGGTGAGGGGTAAGAAAAGAAAAGAAAAGAAAAGAGAAGAGAAAAGAAAGGAAAGGAAAAAAGAGAAAGGAAAGGAAAAGAGAAAAGAAAAGAAAGGAAAGGAAAAGAAGAGAAGAGAAAAGAAGAAAAGAAAAAAGGGGAAAAGAAAAGAGAAAGGAAGAAAAGAGGAAAAGAGAAGAGAAAAGAAGAAAAGAAAAAAGGGAAAAAGAAAAGAGAAAAGAAAAGAAAGGAAAGGAAAAGAAGAGAAGAGAAAAGAAGAAAAGAAAAAAGGGGAAAAGAAAAGAGAAAGGAAGAAAAGAGGAAAAGAGAAGAGAAAAGAAGAAAAGAAAAAAGGGAAAAAGAAAAGAGAAAAGAAAAGAAAGGAAAGGAAAAGAAGAGAAGAGAAAAGAAGAAAAGAAGAAAAGAAAAAAGGGGAAAAGAAAAGAGAAAGGAAAAGAAAGGAAAGGAGAAAAGAGAAAGGAAAGGAAAAGAGAAGAAAAGAGAA
>NW_025372745.1:0-4060 GCF_016433145.1 Gracilinanus agilis
TAGGCAATGGGGGTTAAGTGACTTGCCCAGGGTCACACAGCTGGGAAGTGCCTGAGGCCAGATTTGAACCAAGGATCTCCCATCTCTAGATCTGGCTCTCAATCCACTGAGCTACCCAGCTGCCCTAAGTATATCTTTTAATGTAGCTTAAAACTGAATTTCTTCAGAGGGGGCAGAGTGCTTCTATGTAATAGTATTAACTCTCAGAGAGTTTGTAGTCCACTAGCACTCTCAGATTTTTATCAGAAGTGCTGTTGCTATGGTGTATGGAACTCAACCCATACTTGTGCAGCTGAGTTTTTGGATCCCCATTGCAGAGGGATTAAATGGGACTTTGTCTCTGGGAGGTTGTTCTAAAATCTTAAGGAGCTATCTATATAAATGCTAGCTGTTGTTCTTATTAAAATTATTATTATCATCATAATAAATAATAATAAGTATGAAATACATAAATAATAACATAAATATAAATCTAAAATAGTAACAACGCATAGTTTTTCTGAATTGGGAGCTTACTTAGGACTGCATTCAAGACAAAGCTATGCAGTCTGAGCTGAAGGAATAGGTCATAGGAAATGAGTAAGTTGAAGAACTGGGAAGTAAATGTGTTTGAGGGAGAATCAACATATGTGTTTAAGTCCCCTCTGGTAAAGGTAGAAATTGGGAGGAAAGAAAGACTGTGATCCAGGCACCGAACTCATTGAGGAAGGGAGGATGTCCTGGAGGACAGAGTTCCCAGAATCTTGACTGTATGATAAATATAGATTTATATATAAACTTTAAGGAGGAGAGGTTGCTGAATGATAATGGCAAGAGGGTGGGAGGTATGAGTGAAAGTTCAACCACTATTGAAAAGGATGTCTAAGGCCATCAGAAAGGAACCAGGTCTTAACGAGTGCAAGAAGATGGAAGCAGAGAGAATGGAAAAGGTTTAAGATGAAAGACAGCTTGTTAGCTATGGATTATGCGTTCCTGAGAGCACAGTTGAGGGAATGGGTAAATGTCTTAAGTGGGATCTTTGGGGGCGAGGTTGAGGGGGATTGAACTGGTTTATTAAAAAAAGCTGGGGTAAGTTAGGATCATTGGGCTGGGGAGGGGATGGGATGGAAAACATGCTAATTTTTTGAGGAATGAGATCAGGGATTCTCAGAGTATGGAGGTTCCTGGAAGGAACTCACCAAATCATTGAGTAGACCTCATGAGGAAAATGGTTCAGGACTCAGGCTGAAAAGGGGTAGTGAGCCTCCAGATTGGGTGGTGGTGAGACAATGGTGTAGAGTTGTAGCAGGCCAAGGGAAGGCTCATGCCACCATGAAGGCTCATGAGCAAATGAGGTATGAATGATGGAGGAAACTATATTAAGGGGAGTAGCTGGATAAAATATTTTATCTTCTCTCTGGATAGAGGAGAAACCACCCTGGCCTAGAGTAGCCCTGGAAATTCAGGAAGGAGGGGCAGAGGCCCTTTTATTGACCACCTTCCTTGCCATCATGCTCCCCCTTTCCAATGAAATGGTATTCATTTTATACACATTTTATAATTACTTACCTGGACTTCTGCTAGTCCTTCACCACCACTCCCTGGAGAATGTAAGGCCCTTGAGGGTAGAGATCATTTTGTTTTTGTTTTACTTTACTATTGCCTAATACAACACCCAGCACATAGTAGGTACTAAATAAATGCTGAGTGGTTGGTTGATTGATTGATTATCTGTGTGATCTCAAGCAAATCACTTTACGTTTCTGGGAGTCTCTTTTACCCCTTATACAGTGAGGAGCAGATCACTAGGGTGATCTCTGAGGTCCTTTGAAGGGCTAGAACCTATGATTCTAAGAAGGAGAAAAGGATGAAGAAGACATGGGAAACGTGGAGTTTGAAACTGGGACAAACAACCTCCTGGGAATGTAATTTCTCATCCCCTCCCCCCAATTTCCTAACTTGAGATTTCTTGCTCTTAGGGGGATCAGATTTAGGGGTTTCTTTGTCCTTAATGTTTGCACAGGGGTTTTCTACCCCTTCCACTTTGTTTCTGGGTTTTGGCACCTCTGGGCCCCTGTAGTGAATACAGACACAATATTTTCTGACTTGGAGCTCCAGAGATGACATTTGCTTCCACTCCTCTCTCTCCCCCCTACCCTTCCAACCCCCTTTTGGGCACATTTCAGTTGAAAACAGGAGCTCCTTTGGCTTTTTCCTGCCTGTGCTACATCAGAGAGGCAGGGACACAGATCCATCTGCCGGAGGTTGGAGCATAAATAGTCCCCTTTAAAAATAAATCTCCTCTTTTAACTCTGCAGATAAAAATATCTGAATAAAGGACAATTCTTAATCTCTACCTTTTCCCCAGTTTGACTCAAACATTTCTGAGCAGAGGGTTTTTTTCCCCTCTCTTTTTGCTTTTACAGGTTTCATTTTGGCTTTGATTCTAGCGAGTTTACTGACAGATTACTTCATTTTAACTATATGGCTTTTCTGTCTAGTGGGAGGCATATTTCTAAGTATCATATTTATCAAAGGAGTTCTGCAAAACAAGGGCCAGAATTACTCTTTTGATGGTTCCCCCTCTAACTACAACCACAATAAATTTTGTGAGAAAGAACGCTCAACTGGGGACCTTTTATGTTAAAGCCGAGAACCAGGGTTCAGACATTGTCACTTTCAAACCTCCACCAGTTGGGCTGTTTTTTTTCTCCTCCCCTCCCTTCCCCGGGACAGAAATCTCACATCTGGTCTCACTTGCAAGGCTGGTCCTCAGTTCCCAGGGGCTCCATATTTTTCCCCCTATAACTTTAAATCAGAGGAGCATTTCAGTAAATCACAGGGAACACTTATTTATTGGACATAGTTTTGGGTCTCTTAAAGCATGGAAAATAAATTTAATGGAGCGTTCGGAGCATTTCTCCAATCTTTTGAGGGATTACTTGGGGAATTTGTCAACTGCGCCAGGCCCAGCAGCTTGATCCAGAGAGATGGGAAGGAAATGATGGGAGAATCTTCTCAAAGGGCCCAGGTGGACCCTAAATCACACCAGGAAAGATTAATGTCAGAGGAGTGCTTGCCAGCAAAGTTGATTGGCAGCCCTGCCGTTTATTTAATAAGCTATCATTTTAGCCAGAGGGTGACTTTAATTTGAATTACATTCTCTTGTTTTTGTCATCCACCCTTGCCAAGTAATTTATGGAAGACTAGAGTGCACTTCTTAACCTCAAAACAATGAGGGGATGTTGGGTGAAAGGTAGTTTGGGGAGTAAGGGTAGAAGGTGAAAGAAGGAGATTAAAATAATAAATTGGAAGGGAGGAAAGGGAAGCAACTCCAGAGGGTTGGAGAAAGCCTTGAAGTAGCAGCTCCTTTTACCCATTTCAGGCTTCAGAACAAATTCTCCTGTTCAGGAAAGCCGAAGTGGTAGAAAGGTCATAGCATTCATTCTTTCATTCATTCCTTCTCTTCAGGTTTGGGATTCTGTAAGATGGAATACAGTTGTGGATATGTGAGGATGTGCAGAGGCCAGTTGGGGCCTATATTTCTATAAGAATCTTCTTAATGTACTCTCATGGATGGTGTTAAATGTATGCTGGTAGAAAGAAGCCCTTGTATGAAGAAGGAATATGATCAGGAGAGGAAAGAGTGAAGAGTGGAAGCCATTTGGGGGAGGGAAGGGGAAAGGAGAGAGACAGAAAGAAAAGAACCAGCACATATCAGGGAGTGTCCAGGCTCATGAAGCCCTAACTGGGGTGCTTTGGGGTGGTTTGGTGCTCAAGAAGGCTGGGTGTATGTGTATGGGGTAGGGGTGGGGGTCGTGTTCTGTATCTCAGACCTTCCTGCATTCCTGTTCACTGATCAGTATTGGGAAGCCATGATGAGAAAGCTTAGTCTGATTCTATATCTGAAGGGCAAATTTCTGAGCTACATATTATCTCTAAAAGAGTTTTGTGTTTGGGAAGATTAGTGGATGTATAGCACTCTCTAGATCAGAGCATTGGGATTATGTGAGAACCCTTCCTTCCTCCCTCCACCCTTCCTCTCTCTCCCTCCCTCCCTTCTTCTCTTCTTTTTCCCTCC
>NW_025372746.1:0-5354 GCF_016433145.1 Gracilinanus agilis
ATTTTTGTTATTTATTGTTACATATTGCATATAATATGAATTATGTATTTAATATGTTGTTTTTATTTATATATTAATAATACATTTATACTTAAAACAAAAATTGCATTTATGACAGCTACTAATAACTATATTGTGGGGCAGCTAGGTGGGGCACTGGATAGTGTCCAGCCTGGAACGATAGTTTCTTCACTTGGGATGGATGATAATAATTGACAACAAAAGAAAACGAAGCTCCCTTGCTTTATTATGTTCTCATTTTCATTTCTGATTTTTTTTGCAAAGGAGAATGGCTTTTACACTGGGCATAATGGAACAAAAATGATTAACAGGAAGTTAATACTTTAGGTAATTATGGAAGCAGTGGTGACTGCTCATGATGAATCACAGTCACCTGGCAGAAATGGGTCCTTGGATAGTGAAAGAATTTGCAAATGTGATTACTGAACTATTGTAAGTGATAAGTGAAAGTCCATGAAAAATAGGAGGAGGAGAACAGGATTATGCTAAATGCTTTTCAATTATTACCTTATTTGATATCACAACAACTTTAGGAGATAGGTGCTATAATTATCCCCATTTTACAGAAGATGAAACTGAGGAAAGCCAAAGTGAAGTGACTTGCCCAAGAGCACACAGCTAAGCAATATTAGGGCCAAGATTTGAACTCAACTTTTCTTGACTCCAGCACCAGCACTCTATCAACCATCACCTTTGTGGAGTTCTAAGCACTTGAGTATAAAAATTTAACTCCACAAATATAAGGTGAAGGGGCTAGAGAGATAGCAGTTCTGAAGTTAGAGAAATAGAAGCAGATCTGAAGGTTTTAGGGAATTTAGAGCTCAATGTAAGCCAGCAGTATGATATAGCTGCCAAGAAAAAAAAAAAAACCTAACATAAACTTGTGTCAGAAGAAAGATCACTTCAGAAATAGTCCTGCCATATTCTGTTCACATAAACCTCATTTAGAGGATTGTGTTCATTTTGGGGAGCTACATTTTAATAGCAATTAGTAGCAAAGTGTCCAGAGAACAACCAGGAGGATGAAGGACCTTAAGTCCATGACATATGAAATAATATTTTTCTTCAACTATCTGTGGTACTAAAGAGGGATTAAATGTGTTAAATTTGTCTCCACAAGACAGAACCAGGAATAGTAAGTAGAAATTACAGAGGTAAGATTAAGATTGAAGTCATGGAAAAGGTCCTAACAGTTAGAGCTGTGGAATTGGATGCCTTGAGATACTCTGGCTTACCTCCCATCTTCTTAGACTATACTCCCTCCAAGCAACTAGCTACAGTGGCCTGCTTGCAGTTCTTTAAATAAAATGTGCCTGTCCCCACTGCCTGGAAAGTCCCCCTTGCCTGGAATAATATGCCTTCTCACCTCTCACCTTTGACTTTTGTTTAAGACCCAGCTGAAATCCTACCTTCTACAGGTGACTTTTTCCATAGTCTCTTGCCACCTCCATCCCTCAGCTGCTAATAATACCTTTCTCTTTCAGTTTACTTTCATCTGAAGATGAATTATATTTATATATATATATATATATATATGTACATATATATATAGACCTGGTTATTATCATGTTTTATTCCTTATTGAAATATATACTCCTTGAATAACAAAAGTTTCTGTGATTGGTCCTTTTCCATCGTCTATCCCGATATACACATGCTAGTTATGGCTCTCTGTGACTCAGAAGCTTTGAATTACTTTCTCATAGGAACAGAGCAAGTCAGCATTAGAATCAGGAGACAGACCAAGTGTCCTCCATCAACTCTGAGTCTGCCCATCTCTCTATTCCACATTATGCTACCTCTTTCTTGTTAATATATATTTGGAAGAAATAAATTTTCCTTCCTTATTTTATAAGTAGCTCATTCAAGCAAAACACAATTTGAGCCATCTGGCCTTTTTGCAGAACTATTTTTCAGAACTGAAGCAAATTTATCTAAGTAAATGCAAAACCCTGATACTGTCTGTAAAGTAATAAATAAAAATGGCTGTCCTCACAAGGAAGGGAAGGGAAAGAATCAAGACTGCACATCATTCAACGTATCACCGATTTCAGTGGTTTTCCATAAAGCTACAAAGGCCAAGAGTTTCTTTTCTTATTTACTTTGGAACCAAATGATAGGTTTGCTCGTCTATATTTTTGATGCTATTCTGAAATTTTAGTTATTTGTTTGCCCAGGAATTAGTACAAAACAATTTGATCACATAATAAGGGAGAAAAATCTAAACATTTGACAGAGTAAATTATTCTGTTGGGATTCTGAATCTGTGTCTCTGATCTTTCTACATTTTAGGACTATAACCTAGGTGCATTAAAATTAGAGACATTTGGGCCCAATTGTTGAAATTTCAGGCCTTAGATGATAAACATTGTGCTGCTATGATTTATGTGGAAAAGTCAAGACCATGTTACAAAATCAGATTTACCTATTTTATTCAACTTAGTTTTATGTAATGAGATATATGTAAATTAAAGAAGTCCTTATGTATTGTCACTGTGAAAAATTTTTTAAATTAAGATAGACCTAAAAATTCATGTTTATATCTTATGATTTTTGAGAGAATCTCTTAAGTATAATCAATCACAAAAATTGTTAATTCTGTTTGTAAGCAATTCTTGAGAATTCATATTTGTAATTTAATACAATCAGAAAATTTCACAGAATAGTATCTTATGGTTTGTTTGTTTGTTTTGTGATAGGGATGGCTATTTGAAAGATTTTAGCTCAGCTTAGACTAATATTATGGATAGTTTTCAAATATTTACATAAAAAATCCAAGATGCGTGTTACATTGCAATCTATTATTTAAAATACAGTATTTAGCACTGCCTTCAAGATACTTTTCATTCCATATTTGTTGAAAATAGCAATATACTCTACTCCATCAGGGTCAGCTAGGTGGCACAGTAGATAGAGTGTGTGGCCCTAAAGTCAAGTAGACTTATCCTCCTGAATTCAAATCTAGCCTAAGACACATATGAGGTTGGTGACACTTATCCCTGTTTGCCTCAGTTCCTTCACTTGTAAAATGAACTAGAGAAGGAAATGGCAAACCATTCCAGTATCTTTATCAAGAAAACTCCAAATGGAGTAACAAAGACTATGATATAACTGAAAAGAACTGAATTTATTAAATGTCTTCTGTTTCCAAAGAACAATGCTAGATAATACAAATATATAAAAGGAAAACAGAACTCCATCCCTGTCCTAAAGGAGCTCCTTTATTATGGAGGGAAGAACATATAAACACATATGTGATGGTTTGATGAGAGAGTACCCAAATCCCTATGGAAATCTAGAACATCTTCCTGGAGGAGGTAGTCCCTGAACTAAATCCTGAAGGAACTAGATTTTCTAAGAGGCAAAGGGGAGCAATTTATCATTTTAAGTGCAGAAATATTGGCAATAAATTCTTTCTTTGGGTGTGTAAAGAAACATTGTGGTAGTTGCTGCAGACACACCATCAATATTTCAGTGTTAAACTATTCTAATGAACTGTTAGAATGATGTTTAGAAAAGTGAAATTTTCAAACAATTTATCTTAGTGACTGAACCCAAAGAATTTTTTCAGTTGAATAAGCCACATAATGGGTGCAAAGGTCTTGTTGCTTGCTTTGCTTCAAATAGATACTTGCATTACGGGGTTATATACTTTACTTTCTAAGCATACGCATAGACCTGCTCTTTTTGCTGGCTTTGATTGGGCTGACAATTAAGGCTGCCAGAAAGGTCATATGTTCTTGCTGGCCAGATAATGGGCATTGGAACAGGGTCTTATGGGGTTGTCTAGCAGGCAGCCTTCTGAATCTTCTGGAGCTTTTGCCCCTTCTAAAAGGAATTTCAGACCCTGTGCCCTAATTGTAGAATCTCTTTTTCATTCTAGTGCCTTGAACATATAACTCATAAGAACAGGAGAAGTTAAAGGGACTTATGACTGACAGATAGATAAATGGAGCCAAAATGTTTTCATGCAAGCCTAAGAGAAATACTTATTTTAGCAAGTATTAAGAACACTAGGCAGCGGTCTTAATATGACTCAAGAAGCAAGCCTATTGAGGATGAAGAAATGGGGTGAGAAGAAACTTAATATAAGTGGATGCACTCAATTATTCCCTTCCCACTAAGTTTTCCTATAAACATGCTTTCTTGAGAGAACGCTGAAGGTTGTTGCTATAGTGGCATTTGCTCATGTTTTCAGAGCCTAAGGACATGGGAGAAAGTAGACTTGGCATTTGTAAATAATAGTAGGGCCATTCAAAATAGAGGTGAGCAGAAATTTCTAAAAATAATTTTCTAGGCTATTATCTCAAGAAAATTAATCTTTTTCTCTAATAAATGCTAAGAATGATGAATAGATATGAAGTGGACATTGGGGAAATGCCCATAGCGTAAACAAGCTACATTGGTGGTTTAAGTCTTAAAATTCTAATTTAGCTATAATTCAAATACATTTATAACTGCCCAGGTCTATATATGGTGTTCACCCAGATATGTCCACAAATCATTCCCCATTGGATAGAGACATTAGTAGAAAGAGTACTAGAATCTCTTGCTCCTGAAATTACTTCATATTTTCTTTTTTCTGTGTGATTGTTTTGTCCTCCTATAGAACTGTAAGCTCTTCAAGTTCAGAATCTATCCTGTTTTTGTCTTATCTCCAGCAAGCAGCTAGATAGAAAGCTGGCCTTGACGTCAGGGAGACCTAGATACAAATGCTGCTTTCATACACATGAGTTGTGAGACAAAGACAAGTCATTTAATCTCTCTGAGCTGCATAGAGTTAGTCTCTTCATCAGAAGTTCCTTAAATCAATTAAATCAGAGGTCCTTGGGGCTGGTTAAAGAATCATCCTTGGCACCAGACACATGATAGTTGCTTAATAAATACTGATCGAGTGATTTATCATTTTATTCTTCATTGTACATGTTGTATCATCCAAGAGAATTTTAGTTCTTTAAAGAAAGGTATTATTTCATTTTGGTATTTGTATCCCCAGGACATGACATAGTGCCTTGTATAGGAGTCTTTTATTTTTAAGTTGTATTGATCTTTTTTTTAACATTACAGATAGTCACAGATTACTCTCACTTCCATGGGAGATCTCTTGTAAAGAATAAATAAATAAAAGAATTAAGTAAAATGAACGAAGTACTGGCCTCATTTGAAATTGCATGTGTTCATTATAAAGTTTATTTTTTTAAAAATAAAATTTTTAATTAAAAGAAATCCATTTTCTCTCCCTCCTAACTCCCACCACATTTAAAAAAAAGAAAAAGAGAGAAAAGATGTAATGATATATATATATATACATACATATATATATACATATATAT
>NW_025372747.1:0-13502 GCF_016433145.1 Gracilinanus agilis
ATATATATGTATATATATATATATATATATATATATATAACTAAAGGTTTACAAAGCATTTTACACATATTATCTCATTTTACCCTCCAACAACAACTTTGGGAGAAAGGGAGATGTTATTATTTCCCCCATTTTACAAATGGGGATGCTGAGACAGTGTTTAAAACTTGTCACAAGTTAGTAAGTTGAATTCACTACAAATGCATTGATATCTATGAGCATAAAAATCAATGAATCATTGAAGACATAATGTTCTACGTACAAGTAGTAAAGCTAATTTTAAAAAACCAGAGTTAAGTTTTGACTAAATTAGAAATGAACTAGTTTAATAATGTCAAAACAACCAACTTAGCTGCTGTGTTTAGGGAGATTTTAAGGGGCAGGTTTTTGAAGCAGCATATGGGGAGTTACATGCATAAATCCCATTAACAATAATGTGTTCCTCTGCTCCTTGTGATATTAACTTTTAAGTGATGACATAACTGTTATAACAGTCTTGCATTTATGACAGCATTCATCTACACACTATTTCCTGAACAGAACAAGTATATAAGCAGTATTATTCTTTCACTTGCATTTAGTAATGATATATTTGGTTTTACAGGCACTAGTCTCAGTTCTTCCCTCTTTTATATTGCACTGTGGTGTGTAATTTTTTTTTAATAACTGTATGTTTAAAATAATTAGTACTGCTGGATATAATCACTAATTTCCTAAAACTGCAAAAGGCAACTTAATATTTCTGCATAGCAGCTGTAATACACAATATTACAGAGAACTAAATTATTACAAACAGTGCCAGCAGTTTTCTATACACAGTACTTAAGATAATTATAAAAAATCATCTTCATTACTGCATGCTAGCATTTTTTTAACAGTTTAATTTGGATAGGTTACAAAATACATTCAAATCACACAGATATAATTACTGCAAACCAAGAAGCTATAAAATGTTCCCAACCAAATCCCGTTGACCCTGTTAATGTCTGTTCCTTGTTAATCTAAGGCAAACATTGTTTGTAGTGTGCATTTGTTATAGAATATGAAAAAAAGAAAGGAAATCCCTTAACAGTTGTTACTGATTCCAGCGTTTACCAACTGAGAGTTAAGTGCTGTTTACAAAACAGAACAGATGCAGATGCTGACAAAAAGGTAAACAATTGTTGCATGGCTTACTGCCAGAATCTAAACCGATATATTAAACTCCAAGTGAAGCACATTTCCCCTATGGATTGCACTTATTGCCACTTCATTTCCTATGTGCTCTTTCTCTCTATTGCTGTGCCTGGCACTAAGCTATTTCCAGTTCTTCGTTGACCCCTGAGGCCTGGTGCTACCTCACACAGCCATTAGTGAAGGGAATTGCATGTGTCTGACACGGCCTGAAACCAATTATTTGATATTTTCTTCAGAATGATGCCCAACTCTGTTGGGAATGAGCAATCATGAAATAATTTACCTCCTGATTTAATTTTTTCCTGCACAAATTAGTTGTAGACTGAGCTAGCTATACACAGCTGCCTGTGACATATCTCTGTCTTATCAAGATTATACTTGAAATGATGAAGGGGGGTCTGAATTGAATAGGTTGGGGAATCCTGCTTTAAAAAGGCATTGACGAGTTTATCAGATATACTGATCACATGTACTCTCTGTTGATTGAAAATGACAGAGTCATAAAGAACTATCAGTGTAGCGGAGGAAACCACAAGGATGAAAACCTTATCAGGCTGTTTAATGGTTTTAAACACCTGTCTGCTTCTCAGTTGTTTTAGCTCCACTGAAACTTAGGGCTGTCACCAAATTAAAAACACACACACACACACACACACACACACACACACACACACACTTAAAAAATCATCACAATGCTCTATGAGTTGTTAACTCTCACTGCGATTTTGGTTATGTTCACTTTTGTCCAAAAATTATGCATTTATCTAATATTTGTCCCCTGCAAAAGCATAATCACTTAGACTGCCCATGCATGTGAGGTGTACGTCACAAAACCCACGCTGAACCAGGGATTAGAACTTATCTATAAACATGGAATGCATGTATAAATTTGCATGTGTTTAATGAGAAGACTGAGTCTGTCAAAGAGAAAGAGAGATGTTAATGCCAACTACAGAACCTCAATAAAAACTACACGAGTCTCTTTGGAGGGAAACATTGAGCATAAAGCTTTAATCAAATCTGTGCTGGAATATCTTGCCCATAAAGTAAAAATAAGGATTTTTTTTCTCATTTATTCACACTGATTCCACATTCAATGTTAGCTATCAAAGGTTTAAGAGTTCTTCACTGCTGCCTTTTCATATTTATCTTCAGAGTCCAGGCTAAGCAAGTTTGATACATACACCATTAACTGGGAACATTTGGTCATTATTGGCCCTGCTTGAAAATAATAAGTAATGTAATCATTAAAAAGTATGTGAAAAATACAACCTCTTAACTATGAGGGAAAGAATACAGTTTAAAAAGAGCTGCAAAAATTAACATTAACAAGTATATGATTGATTTCAACGTCTTTTAGAATAAATCGTTTTAAAAAACAATTTACAACCAGTTTTATATCATTGCTCTCCCTGAGCTCACCCTGCTCTTTCTAGGTTCTCCCAAGTATGATGAAAAAATCATACTTAAAGAAAACTGCTTTTCCTCCCAGGATAGATTCTTAAGAAAATCTGGGTATACCACTATTCTACAACTTAAAGTTATCTTTAATTTAGGTAGGTATTTTGTTCCTGGAAAAGACTAATAGTAAATTTCAAATTTAAATATTAAAACCCTAATTATACAGAAAAAAAGGCATATTTCTAGTGGTAGCTCCAAATTCACTTCCTATATTCATTTTAGAAAATTCTAAATTTCATTTTAAAAAGATTGCTCCTTTTTGTTCTTGAGATAGTCATAATTCTGGAGGCTCTAATATTGGTTATCTGCTAACATGCAATTCAAATATTCATCTATTGAAAGAGCCCTAAATAACAAATGCATTCTCTCTTTATCGAGAATTTCAAAGAGAAGTAATAACAAGTAAAATAAGTCATAAACTTTACTTTTAAAAAGGGAGACACATTATACCCCATTTGAAACTCCCTATTTCTTTCCTTTTGCAATTTCAGATCCTCATTTATATAGGCCAACAAGAAATATCCCTTATAAGCATTTTCTTTATACTGGAAGCAAATGAGTGATACATGCAACAACAGAGTACAAATTCAGTTCTGAGAATGGCAGAGGCAAAGGAGTTGTCTACAAAGCCATTATGTTTTTTAAACACTTTACCCAAAGACAAAGAATTATATTCTCCTCTTAATACGTGAGGGATTTATGTGTCTAACTCAATGTTAATGGTAGTTTCACTTGTATAAATCCCTAAATAGTGAGATGACAGTGTCCTCTCCCCAAATGCTATTTCAGAAGAATATTTTAACAATCCTGTGTGTGAAAAATACTGTTCCCCTTAAAGTTCAGACAAAAGGAGAAAAGCATTCTCTAAATATTGGTAAAGTTATATGACATTCTCTGAAGCAGAAAAATTAATTTCATATCAAAGTTGGATTTTCTGAGATGTTTCAATGATGGCAAAATATTTGCTTCCAAATATCTACATTTAATATAAATACTGTTACACTCAATTATTTTTTCACTCTTTCCTCAGAACCTCTGAATTTTCCTTCTAAAGGTAAGAAAGAATGTCTTTTCTTTGCTCTTTTCTCTAATCATTATACTCAAACACTATGTTCTTCCAAAACAAATAAAATGATAATAAATGATATGATGCTTTCATAAGTATAAATTTCCTGAGTTGATTTGTAAACAAAGCCATCAGCAAAGTGAGTCAAAAAAGGCTCATTTAAGATTTTAAGTAGGCAGTTTAAACAATTTCCTCCTTCAAGATTCCAACTAATATTTGTTATTTTGTTTTCTAAAATTTTCTCACTCTCTTATAATACCCATAGCAATATACTCCACTGATTAATAATTTCTTAACAGTAAAAATCCAAAAGTTACATGCTACCAAATCCTTAATAAGTAGTAGACTTATTTTAAAGCTAAAATCTAAATTTAAACTACCACATTTTAAGTAATTATCTTTTACAATGTCTATTTAAAAAGACAGAAAAATAACGACCAAATATTAGCAAAGAGTTCAATTTTATAATCAAATATTTTAAAGAGTAAATCACAGAACTAACCATACATTATTAGCATCTACTAACATGTAGTTCAGTTCATAACAACAAAGGGCCATTTTACAGAAAACATCTGCCACCTCCATAGTGAATTAGGAGTAGTTAGGAAGAGATCAGAAAATTCAGGGTCCCAATTTTCTAGTCAATATTTTTTGTTTATAGTAATCATTCCAGTTCACATCTTATTCACAAATAATGGTGTTCTAAAACAAATTTAATCACTTTCAGAACTGCATGTTTTTCAATACTTTCCCAATTACTTTTATGTGCTACAGTTTCTACTTTAGTGGTAAAGGACAAAGGGGTGTTTTCTCCTAGTTTTAAAAACTATTTTTAGCTTATTTTGTTTTTAAAAAATATTTCTAAGGTTTATAAGCTTTGAACTGAACTGTGACTCCTCAGGAGAGATCTATTAATAATTTTTGAATATAATAATTAAGGGAAATAATAAAACAGACATTCCTTTTTATCCTTAGAGGGGAAACCCAGGCATTCAGTTGTAGCTATTTGGAAGTAAAAATATTAGTAAAATTAAAACACATTCCCCTTTCTTCCTCTCTTAATTCTCTTTCCATTTTTATTGCATAATAATCTTTAGAATATTAATTCAGGGACTTAATACATTAAAAGAAAAATTAGGACATTAAAAATTGAGTGCCCCCTGGAAAAATATATAATCATTATGTATATATATATATTCTTATTTATATATATGTAGTCCTATATACATATAACACAAATGTATACTTGCAATTCCATTTAATATAAATACATGTAGGTATGTGTATTCATATGCACTTAAACATTGGTAGATGGAACAATACTGTATTTAACCATGTATGCATAGGGAAGAAATGCATAGTCTCTACCAAGTACCAACTCTTAAAGAGAGTGAAAGCATATAGAAAGACATTTTTATTTTCTACAAGAATGAACAATGAAAAAGTGGTATTTACAAAGTAATTTAAGGAATGCAAACCGCTTTATAGTCAATCCTCACAACAACCCAATGAGGTATAATCCCCCATTTTACAGATGTGGAAAGCAAGACCCATACAAATTCAGTGATGCTCCATGATTGCCATCAGTAGGTTTGCAGCCTAGATCTCTCCTGAAATCACATCCTTTCCCCTACACCACACTGGCTACTAATCTCCAAATTCTAGTGCCAATCTTTATATTGATTCTAGGAAGCAGTTCAATAAGGACAGCAGAAAGAAAAATGAGTCTAGAATGCAGTTTATCTGGAACGTAGCTCCAGCTTTGCTTAAGAAATTAATTTACTTCCTAGTGCTATAGATTCCTAAGTATAAAAAAATTATTACCCAATTTTATTCACTTATTTTTTGTTAAAGTTAAGAGATTAAATGTGAAAGTTTTGAAGAAATCATAAGCTCTCCACAAATATATACTATTGTAATTATTAATGGAAAATTCAATAAAATTGTCAGTAATCAAAATACTTTCAAATTTGACCTTTTCAATTGTTACTTCAGCTTAATCATGATTATTTTACCTATGTTATACATTTTTATTAAAAGCCATTTGATGCTTCTAAAAAAATTTAACATTCCCATATATACTTATTAAATGTTTATTAGGGATATCTTTTTAAAAGCAAGGCATTATATTTATGTATCTGAGAATTCAAAAAAGCATTATCATTTAGCCTACAATTTTATGTAATTAACAGTTAGCTTTATTTTCCTTTCAAAACTATAATTAATTTCAAATTGCAACAGTACTATGCCATAATACAGAGAAAAAGCAAATTAGTTCCTAAAAATACTAAAAATATTAACTTAGCCTTTTCTTTTCTTCCATTTAAGCTCTTGCTTTTTTATGCCAAATTCTATAAAATTTTAGCCAATGTAGTAGAAAATTCAGTATCTATTAACATAGTATAGGTTTCCCCTAATGCTCAAATTCAATTAGTATTACATGTAGAAAAATAACTTCTCAGAGAATATAAATATGCTCTGATTTCAAGGGGAAAATATTTAAAAAGTAGAAGTTACAAAACATGTAAATTATTGTTTAAAATAAGATTTTTTTGTTTTAGAAAAGGATGTTGCCTGGTGAAAATATGCATACCTAAATTTTGTTAGATGGAATGTTTAAAAATTAAAGTATTAATCAAATTATGTTTTTTAACTGCAAAATATCAGTTTATAAGAATTTAAATAAAATCAATTATTTAAAATGTTTAAATCAGATAAACATGTTTACCCTTTGAATGTTATTTTACAAAATGTTTTATAAATAGCTCATTATATTCTATGGATTATGTTTCAGAGGTAGATAATCTTAGGAAGTTTCCCAAGACATATTGTGTGTATATGTGTGTGTGTGTGTTGATGTATTTTGCCAAATTCCTATAAAATTGTATATATATATATATATATATAAAATTTAGAAATTGTAATGAAAATGGACTATCCAATAAGATTTAGAAATTAGTCATTCCTGATTCATTCATTCAAACAATATTTATCATTGTTATTATTCATAATAATATCGAGCATTTTCAAAATACCTTAAGGTTGGCAAAATGTTTTATATATGTTCTCTCATTTGATCTTCACAAGAGCCCTTTAAGGTGGGTGCTAATATTATTAACATTTCATAGAAGAAGAAATTGATGCTGAGAAAAGTTCAGTGGCTTTTCTAGGATCAAGTAAGCAGTGTCTGAGGCTAAATTTGAACTCAGATTTTTCTGATTCCAAGACCAGCTTTTTTCTCCATTGGACCATCTTACTGGCAAGCCATTGCCCTAGGCTGAATAGGTTGTGCTTTACAAACCCTATCAAGCATCAAATTTATGCTCTGTGCCATTCCTTGAATTGTGACTATGAATTTCTAAGCATAAAAATTGATTGATAGTATAGGAAATAATTTTGAAACTTCCATCAAGAGTGAAACTCAGTCAAGAAGCCTTGACACCTGTTCCCTGTGTGTCCATGGAGTAGTCTCAAAGTCTCAGAGCCTCTGATTCTTTATCTGAGTATAAAAGGGCTTAGTATCAAACCCCTGCAGTACCTATTTCACAGGGTAATTGTGAAGTTCAAATAAGACAGTTTATGTAAATGCTATGGAAGAATATCAATGGGATAAGAGATCCAGAAATGGAAGGGGCCTAGAAAAGCCAGTTAGTCTAGTCTCCTTGTTTTAAAACTGAGGAAATGATATCTAGGAAGCTTAAGCAAATTGCCTGAGATCACATACATAAGTGGAACTTGAACCCAGGTAACCTGATTCTAAAGCCACTAGACCTTTTTCTACCATTTTCAGGAGATGCTGAATAGAACGGTTAACTTAGTTTTTTATATAAGAATTTATATATTTATATAAGAATTATATAATAATTCTTGAGAATTATTTGAGCATCACATAAGAAATAATTCCATGAGAGTTTTATCTGTAATTATTTATATCTTTTTTTAGACAAGGTATAAGTTTTTTGGTGAGATTTCCTTAAAAGTAGAGCATATATGTAAAACATTTCAAAATAAAAACTAAGTTTATGTTCAGAATAGCAAAAACTGAGAGTTGTAATCTTAAATTATATAAAAATATTTCCTTCTTTGGAAAATTCATTCTATATTGATTAACTGCTAAAAAAACTTGTCTGTTCCCATCCTTGAATAAATAAAAGGAAGGGTAAGAGTAATTAACTACAAATCTCAATAGTTTAAGTTTCTCATAACAATTTTTAAAAAAATACATTTCTATTTATATTACAGTTGCTTTAATAATTTCTTTCAGCATCATTTTACAGTGAAAATATATGTTTATGAATGTGTAGAGGGAGAAGAGAAGTATATCACAGTGATTTATTTTAATAATTGTGAACCCAGGCAGCTGTAAGCTAAGTGTAGGGTTGCCATGGATAGTAGCCCCATCAGAGACTAAAAACGATGTTGGAATAGTGTTAAAAGACTATTTAGAACTAAGGTACTTGGAAGATAATTGTTAGAACATGCAAATTTTGTGTTGATCTCACAATCTATAAAATTGGCCTGTATTTTACATAACTAAGCTTCATCATAATAATCAGTAACTAGGAATTTTTGTACCCAGGGCAAATTCAGTTGAGGGGGCCATGATTTGGAAATGAAACACCATCTGGGCCCATTTTCTAGCAGAGGTTGTCACAAAACAAATATGAAAAAGCATGCAATTTAAGTCTCCAATCATTTGAAAAAAAAGGACTTTTGGTACTAAAAGAACTACAATTAAAACCTCTTCTTAATAGGAAATGTCTCAGATGGGCAAATGTTTGTGTATATGTGTGTGTATGCACTCAGCCTACATATATGTATGTGTGTGTGTGTGTGTGTGTGTGTGTGTGTGTGTATCTCCAGGTTAAGCTTTTCTTTGACTTCTTCCTTCATCTCCCCCATTCTAATGAATCTGCCTCAAATTAAAAAATGGGATGGGGGGGGGTGGTGGCCTGGGGCCCAGATACAGATACTGCCTTAGCAATAGGAACATGAGGATTGCAGGGTTAGTGGCCTGCAGTGGTGGAGCCACCTGACCTGGGCTGTTCAAGATCTAATATGGGAAATAGAAGTACTTTGTTGGATATTGGATTCTAGTGTAAAAATCTAGTCACCCCACTCTAGTAATGGCTCTGAGAAGAATAAAAACCATTAATAATTAAATTGTTTTCTTAATAATAATTATTAATATTCTCAGTTATTTTATTTAGTTTAAAAGTGCTTGCTACCCTTGTTAATCAGATCCCAGGAAGAAAATGTAAAAGTGTTGACTCTCTTGGCTCTCTCATAGCAAAGAAAGGTATAGAATTGTCAGTTATGGGTCCTGTTTTCCATGAAGAATATGGAATTGTAGTGGGAAGATTCCTTGAGGTTAATTAATCCAACCACCTCATTTTACAAAAAGGAGATCTAGGAAGGTTAAGAACCTTGCCTAAGTAGGTAGGAAGCACTAAATTGGGCAAGTCTGAAATAAAGAGAGCCTATCTAAGAAAATCTTTTTGTTATATGGTTATAATCCCAGACATCACTGATTCACATTCACTCATTCAATGTTCATCCAAGAAATACTAAGCACTTACTGGGTGCCAGACACTGTGCTAAACTAAAAACCATATACATAATAAGGTTATTTTTAGATGGAGGGTACTAGCAACTAGGGAAAAGAGAGGCTTCTTGTAGGTAGTAGCACTTGAAATGAATTTTAAAGAAAGTTAAGAATTCTAGGAGAAATGAGGGAAGGGAATGAAATACATCTTAAGTGTAAGTATGGAGTTCCACTATCACTTGAAGTAATCAATAAATCAAAAGAATAAACCAGATATTGATAATTTTTCCTATAATCTCATGACAAGCTTTTAATCAATTTCAAAGGTTCATAGGATTTGGGCCACTGGATGAAAGACAGAGAATGCTCCAGATGAAGCATCTTGTGAAGTGTTGAGAAAATCATTGCACCACCTGGACTTATATAAATAAACACAGTTAGTCCAGTGGTAAGCTCAGTTCAGCAGTGTATCAGTCAAGTGGGAGAAGAATCCAAGCCCAGGAGTGCCTCTGGCAGGAGGCCAAGTCTGGCTCAAAGCTAGAGGGCAGAGCAAGGGAGCTGGGTGCCACTAACAACACCACTGACCACTCTACCAGAGACTATAGCAGGAGATGACAATTTATCCATCCAGGAACACGGACACCAAGAGGACAAAGACAAAGATGGGTATGGATGCTTGGAGGAGGAAGCAGCTACAGTGAGTACTACACTTTCATGGCTGGCAGAAGGATAGTTATTGACTCTGGAAAAGGCACTGATCCTCAGACCCCATCAGAGAGCTGCACCTAAAACTCTACAAAGGAAGAAAAAGATTTTTGAGGGCAAAATTTCAAGGTTCCTCTTTGCCATGTGTTCCCTATACATGCTCCATGTCTGGTACAATGAATCACTCAGAGAGAGTCCAGAGCATCAAACAAAATTATCTATTTTTTTTAAAGTATTTAAATACTCTCAGGTAAAAGCAGTTCCCAAAGCACTTATAAAGCATTTCAGTAAGATAAAAAGAGAAAAAGGCCCCCAAGCAAGGAGGTTAAAAGCAGTCAGCAAGAAGGTTCGCTGGGGTCTCCAGAGTTTCCCACTAAACTTGCCCCCCTCAAAAAATCTTTTTGTGTTCTTCTAGCCTAAAGGGCCCAGGTAGGTTCCACATCAATCCATGGAAGGGCAGTTAATTCCAACTGCCCCAGGTCTGCACCGATGCTTCTGTGCTCATAATAGCAATGTTGATGTTTTGAGGCTGTTTTGATATTATGGGATAGATTAAGAGATTCAACTCCCAATCCCCCAATTACAGCAGTTTCTTGATCACAGTTGAATTTTATGAACAACTATATTGGGCACCTGAGCTACTCAAAATTCCTAAAGGAAAAAAACCAGCTAAACTCTCTAGGGACCCCAACTGTGACTATAAATGTGAGTTGGGGAGTAGCCCCAGGAGGGAATACTCACAGACATGATCTATGAAGATTTCATTCTTTTTCCCCAAAGCAAAGGGAGTTTGTCAATCAATGTATCACTGTATTATTAGAGACTTTGATTAAATTATTGGCTAATAATGTATCCCCATTTAGTGATAATTTTCTCAAACTTCAGATATGTGACTCTGAAAGTGTATTTTGAAGATGCTGACATGTTATATATAGTCTCTAATGACCAAAGAAAATTATAGCAATATTTATTTCTAATTTAGAAGGGGGATTAGAATTCCCTTCAATTTTACTTTTCACTACATTTTCACCTTTTGCTACAGTATTCAATGAGAAAAATGGCAAATCAGTAAGTATTTTTTGAAAAAACTTGTTCTTGAATTTGTATTAAAAAGATAAATAGAAAAGAATAATTTCTCCTACTGATTTTTTTAATATTTAATCATGTTAGTTTAAATTCCAACTTCTAGTAAATTCTGGTCTTATAAGAGTAAACACTATCAATTAATCAATAAGAGGCAGCTAGGTAGCACAATGGATAAGAGCACCAAGTCTAGAGTCCAGTGGACCTGGGTTCAAATTTGACCTCAGATGCTCCCTATATGACCCCTGGGCAAGTCACTTAATCCCTATTGCCTAGCCCTTGTCATTTTTCTGTCTTGAAAATGATACTAAGAGTTTAAAAGAAATCAATCAATCCATAAGCATTTATTAAGGGTCTGCTCTAAGCCTGGCACTGTGGAACTGGCATTCTCACAGGATAGACAAACATGCACATAAATAAAATACATACCTTTTTAAATAACCTTGAAGAGAAAGCACTAGTTGGGGACCAAAATAGGAAAAATCTTCTACCTAAGCTAAGTCTTGTAGGAAACTACAGCTTTCAAGAAGTAGAGGTAGGGATGGAGCTCATTCCAGCCCTGGGGGCCAGCCAAGAAAAATCAGGGAGCAAGAAGAAGATGGATTATGGTACATAAGGAAGAGTAAAAAGGCCAGTTTGGCTTGACTGTGGAGGGTAGGGAGGAGAGTAAAATGTAATAATGCTGGGAAGGTAAGGAGACAGCCAGCCAGACTGTGAAGGGTTTTAAATGCCAAACTAAAAGTTTTGTATTTGATCACACTAGTAATAATCAATGGAATTTATAGGAGTCAGGTGTTCACTTCAGTAGAAATCACTTTGGAAGTGTGTTGAGCAGTGGTGTCAAAGTCAAATAGAAATGGAGGCCAGAGACTTCCGGGTTAAGATGGCGGCAGAGTAAGAAGCAGCTCTTAACCTCTCCTGACCGAAACACACAAAACTCCTCAAGGGGACATAAAAACAAGTCCAGACGAACGGAGGAACCCCACAACAGGGCACAGCGTGGAAGGTACGTGGAATCGAGACATCTCCAGGCTAAAAAGGGCTCTCACTCACTCAATCGCGAGCTGAGCAACCGCCCCACCCCCACCCCCTCCACACTCACCTATAGCTCTGAACCCAGCTAAAAAGAAATAGAGCAAGTTTGGGGCACCCATCGAGTCATCGGCAGCTCCGGGACCTGTTCCTGAGAGCAGCAAGACTTAGGACCCCATTAAGTCAAGAACGCACGCGAAATCTGAGCGCGCGGGAGCAGAGAGTGGACGCTGGGCGCGCGCCCGCTGAGCAGAGGCGTGGGTGGAGGCAAACACAGCCAGGAACTAAAGCCTAAGTGGGGAACCAGTGCAGACGGGTATACGACTGTGGAAGCAGCGCCCTGAGACTTGTAAAGAAACCTCCAGCAGAGGATCAAGCAAGAGGGCCCACCAGGGGGCTTGACCTTGTTAAAAACTAGAACTCAGACCTCAGGAGTCAATAGATCTCAGACAGACACAGAGAGCGAGGATAAACCTGAGAAGCTGCTGGGCTAATGATGGCTAATCAGTTACAGGAAATTCAGAAGAGAAAGAATAATAACAAAAAAAAGAAGTCTTTAACACTCGACAGCTTCTACACAGAGAAAATCCAGACAACCGAGCAAACAGAGGAGGAGAACAAACAACCATCCAGACCCTCCCCAAATAAGGAAAACTCCTCACAAGCTATGGAAGAGTTCAAATCTGAGATTCTGAGGAAAATGGAAGAGATCTGGCAAGAAAATAACAGTTTAAAAGGTAGAATCTTGCAACTGGAAAGCGAGGCTCAGAAACCAAATGAACTGATAAGCAAATTGAACACAAGAAATGACCAGATTGAAAAGGAATACCAGAAGATTATGGCCGAAAACAAGAAGATTATGGCCGAAAACCAAAAGATTATGGCCGATTACCAGAAGATTATGGCCGAAAACCAAAAGATTATAGCCGAAAATCAATCCCTAAAGGCTAGAATTGAGCAAGTAGAAACTAATGATCTCTCAAGACAACAAGAACAAATAAAACAAAGCCAAAAGACTGAAAAAATAGAAGGAAACATGAAATATCTCAATGAGAGAGTGACAGACCAAGAAAACCGGTCTAGAAGAGACAATTTGAGAATAATTGGTCTTCCAGAAAAACCAGAAATTAATAAAAACCTGGACTCTATACTAACAGAAATAATTCAGCAAAATTGCCCTGAAGTCCTACAACAAGAGGGCAATATAGACATTGAAAGGATTCATAGAACACCTGCGGCATTCGATCAAGAAAGGAAAACACCAAGAAACATCATTGCAAAATTCAAGAGTTTCCAAGCAAAAGAAAAAATCTTACAAGAAGCCAGAAAGAAACAATTCAAATATCAAGGAGCAACAATCAGGATCACACAGGATCTGGCAGCCTCAACACTAAAAGACCGCAAGGTGTGGAATACAATATTCAGAAAGGCAAG